>NC_086448.1:443355022-443655022 GCF_028390025.1 Pseudophryne corroboree | reverse complement strand
ATGAGCTTCTTCCTTAGCATCGGCTTCACAAAACTTTTCCCTGATGGGGGCGTAGAGTCCATCCCTACCGTGGAGAATGCCAACGGATTTATAATAGGATGCTTGTCTGAAGACTCTGACTCATTTTCTTGCTCCCATGAGCGGGAAAGGGCATCGGCCTTGCGATTCTGAGAGCCCGGACAGAACTGGAGTTTAAAGTCGAACCTGGAAAAGAAAAGTGCCCATCTGGCCTGACGAGGGTTGAGACATTGTGCGCCCTTCAGGTATAAAAGGTTCTTGTGGTCTGTAAGTATGGTGATTAAATGAGAAGCTCCCTCCAACAGATACCTCCACTCTTCTAGAGCGAGCTTGATGGCTAGCAACTCCTGGTCGCCAATGGCATAGTTGCGCTCAGCTGGGGAGAACTTCCGGGAGAAGAAACTGCAAGGATGTAAATGGCCATCTTTAGCCCTCTGAGATAACACCGCTCCTACTCCAACGGAGGAGGCATCCACCTCTAGGATGAAAGGAGAGTCGATGTCAGGCTGTTTCAGGACAGGCGCAGAGATGAACCTCTGTTTTAAAAGATGAAAAGCTTGCATGGCTTCTTCAGACCACTTGGACGGGTTAGCACCCTTCTTGGTGAAAGCAGTAATAGGCGCCACAATGGTGGAAAAGTCTCGTATAAACTTTCGGTAATAATTGGCGAACCTTAAGAACCTCTGGACCCCTTTGAGGGTTAAGGGTACCGGCCAATTCTGAATTGCTTGTAGTTTCTCAGGATCCATCTCTAGTCTGGAACCGAACACAATGTACCCTAGAAACGGAATGGACTTGACTTCAAAGACGCATTTTTCTAATTTGCAATAGAGATGATTGACACGGAGACGGGACAGAACCTCTTTAACCCAAAAACGATGTTCCTCTAAATCGTTGGCAAAAATGAGGATATCGTCTAGATAGACCACGACATGACGGTATAGAATGTCTCTGAAAATCTCATTGACAAAATGCTGGAAGACAGCTGGAGCATTGCTCAATCCGAAGGGCATGACGAGGTACTCATAATGTCCGTCACGGGTGTTAAAGGCGGTCTTCCACTCGTCACCCTCACGGATCCGGATGAGATTGTATGCACCTCGCAAGTCCAGCTTTGTAAAGATGGTAGCTCCGCTAACTCTGTCAAAGAGCTCAGTAATCAGGGGTAAAGGATAACGGTTCTTGATGGTAATGTCGTTCAAACCTCTGTAGTCGATGCACGGCCGCAGACCACCATCTTTCTTTTTTACAAAAAAGAAGCCTGCGCCGGCTGGGGAAGAAGAAGGTCGAATGAACCCCTTTGCTAGGTTCTCTTTAATGTATTCCTCCATAGAATGCGTCTCAGGCAGAGACAACGGATAAGTTCGGCCTCGAGGTGGAACCTTCCCTGGAACGAGATCAATCGGGCAGTCCCATTCTCTATGAGGAGGAAGGATATCAGCAGAAGCTTTACTGAACACATCCGTGAAATCTTGATATGGAGGAGGTGGAACATCAGACGACCTGGGGGAGGAAGAACAGACAGGCAATACTTTAAACAAACATGTCTCTGCACAGGAGGAACCCCATGCCAGGATTTGCGTAGTCGTCCAATCAATTGTAGGATTGTGAAGACGGAGCCATGGAAGGCCCAGGACCACAGGATGTGTGGCTCTTGGAATCACTAAAAGTGAAATAAGTTCGGAATGAAGAACTCCCACTCTCAGACGAACTGGTAGAGTCCTTAGAGCAATAACAGTATCAAAAATTTTACTGCCATCCACGGCAGTTAAGGAAAAGGAGGAAGGAAGTCTCTCGGTGGGTAGGGACCACCGTTTAACATAGGCTTCAGTAATAAAGTTCCCAGCTGCTCCGGAATCAAGGAGAGCAATGACGTTCCGATAACGTTGAGCAACTTGAAGCGAGACTGGGAGATTACAATCATGAGGAGATGGAGAGGAGATCATTACTCCTAGCTGGCCCTCTCCTGGGCGAGCTAGGGTTTGGAGTTTTCCCGGACGTTCGGGACAGGCATTGATGGTGTGAGACGGAGCTGCACAGTAAAGACAAAGAGACTCAGAGAGACGTCTTCGGCGCTCAGCAGGAGTTAAACGGGAACGGCCAATTTGCATGGGCTCATCTTTAGATGGTGACAGTTGACGAGGAGGAGGAGCAGAAGATTTTGGAGCAGATGATCTTCCACGCTCAGTTGCTCTCTCTCTGAAACGTAAATCAACTTTCGTGCAGAGTGAGATTAGCTCATCCAACTTAGAAGGTAAGTCTCTGGTAGCTAACTCATCTTTAATAAGCTCAGATAAGCCATGCCAGAATGCAGCATACAGGGCCTCGTCGTTCCATGCCAGTTCGGATGCCAGGATCTGGAACTGTATCAGATATTGTCCTACAGTACGTGACCCCTGGCGTAAACGGAGAATCTCGGATGAAGCTGAGGTTACCCGGCCTGGCTCGTCGAAGATGCGCCTGAATGTTGACACGAATGCAGTGTAAGAAGATAGCAGGGTGTCGGACCTCTCCCATAACGGTGATGCCCAGTCAAGGGCGGAGCCACTGAGAAGAGAGATGATGTAGGCAATTTTTGTACGGTCACTGGGAAAATTGCCAGGTTGTAGCTCAAACTGAATCTCACACTGGTTGAGAAATCCCCTGCAGAATCTTGGAGATCCGTCAAATTTTGCTGGCGTTGGAAGATGAAGACGTGGAGCAGAAATGGGTAAGGTGGGTGGGGTTATAGCTGGAGTCACTGTGGTTGACGCACCAGATGCGCCTGATCCACGGAGAGTTGTCTGAATCCCATCCAGCCGAGTAGAGAGATCCTGGAGACAGCGGATGATGTGGCCCTGTGCAGCCTCCTGATGTTCTAGTCGGGCTGCCAGTTCTTGCATCGGCCTGGCCGCTTGATCCTGGTCTCCGGCTGGATTCATTTGGTCAGTGCTTACTGTCACAACTGAGGGCCTGAGCTGACGGGAGGCAGCCTCAGTTGTAGGGGCTGAGATGTACCGGAACCTGGGAGGTTGTATCAGACCCCTGGACATGTAAGTAACATGAATAATAACTGCCCGAAGGCGTGACCACGACAACTTGGATAAAAGTCAATGATGTTTATTATGACAACTCCGCAACACAGCAGCAGTAAAAGAAAACGTAAAAGTCAGCAAATAATAAATACAGTTCCTGGGTACTACAGGATGGCAGGAGCCACAGGGCACTGGTAGTGTGAGATAGTTCTTATGATCTTCTAGATGGAAAGTCCTTACCAGGCCCGACTGTAGCAATGGAGATAACCCAGGATTGTGCCAGCTGGTGTTCCAGGAAAAGCTGGGTTGCTGAAGGTAAAACAGCTGCTGTGGATACTGGCTGGAACCAGACTGTTGTTAGCACGGAGTGGATACTGGCTGGAACCAGTTAAATAATAAATGAACTTGGGAGCGATGAAATATGAACTGAAATGTAGAACTTGAGAGCGGAGAAATAATAATACCGGTGGAGAGTGGTAAAGTGTAGAAAGGACACCGGCCCTTTAAGGGAAGCTGTACTCTGCTGGAAGCTGAGCTTGAAGCAGGTAATGTTGTAGCTGGAAACAGATGAATCCACAATGGATTGGAGAGTCAGGCTACACCGCAGGTGGAATGCTGGTGCGGGTCTCTATGGTGGAAGTCTTGAGACAGGAGCTGGAACCTGGAAGACAATCACAGGAGAGAGACAAACAGGAACTAGGTTTGACAACCAAAGCACTGACGCCTTCCTTGCTCAGGCACAGTGTATGTATACCTGCAGCAAGGAAGGGATTGGCTAGGCAATTATGCAGATTAACAATACTGACAACAGATTGGAGGAAATGATCAGCTGACAGAATCCAAGATGGCTGCGCCCATGCAGACACTTGGAGGGAAGTTTGGTTTGTAATCCATGTGGTAATGAAAACAGTAACGGCGGCGCCGGCCACTGGAGACAGGAGACGCCAGGCTGACAAGTGCACATCCAACCACGCGGACACAGCGGAGGCCGCGGCTGACGTAATCGCCACTCTGACACTCTGCATGCAGAAGCTCAGGGACGGCGGCGGAGGCCGCGGGAGACGCCATGCCAGATGTAATAAGGCGTTACTGTGACAGCGTCTCAGAGAGACAGGAGAGGATGCAGGAATGTGAACATTAGGATAACAGATGGGATCCGGTCCTGGAGCGCTGAGCCAGCCTTAGGAGGCATCTGATGGGTAAGAAATGGCGTCCAGATACCCGGATCGTGACACAGTGTTATGATAAGGATTGCAAATGAATTTCATGGCCTGTTTCTTTCACCCGGTTTTCTTTGGTTTCCCCCTCTGCCCAGATACATCCATCCGGAAAAGACATCAGCCCTACCCAAAATGTTTATGTGAATGTATTTTAGATATGTGTCTTATCTTCATCTCTGCAACCTCCAGTTAACAGCACACATAGCCAACAGGTGATATCCACATATACTAGCACTCACATATGTTCCCCCTCCATGTATCATCAACTAAATGTGCACCCCATTTGTTGGAACAAGAAGCCGAAAAGTGCTCCGCAGTGTTTGTTGGACCATTTACAGACCCTTAATATGGGATGAGAAGGATTTAATGTATACTTCGCAGTACCTCAAAGCTTATTTAGAACATATACGGCACGATGATACATGCCCCTCAGACATGGATTCATACATACATACATGCTTTTTACTATCCCACTAGGTCATACATTTCCCACCTACAACTCTCCCCGATCATCAAAGCCTCTGTAGATATTGTATAGATATTTTTCTGTTTAGTGATTAGATAGTGGCAGTTATTGGTGACTGCCAAAGGGAGGACTGTCAAAGTCAAAAAATATTGCAGTACATACATTACGTACAAACTACACACAGATGGCCTCCGCGCGTGCACTTGTTCTGCTGTGCGTGCACATATCCGCAATTTGCGTATGGTCGCTCCCGCCGTCCTGCGCATTAGCGTGTGGTATGAGTATTTATGGTAGAGTTTGTGAACGCATGGAAAAGCCATCAAAACACATTACATATTTAATCCAAATAGTGCACATTTTACACATAGCCTCCCTGCACTACAGCAGCAAGCTACAGCAGTTTAAATGGTTTCAGAACAAAGGGATTCACCTTTACAGGATAGGAGGGAACAGAACAAGGTTATAAGGTGGTGTTTGGTATCCAGCTGAAGGGTATTTTAAGGGTAACATTCCGGTGTTGGTTTGAGAAAGATCGCATGTTCCTGCGGATAGTTATGTGCAGGAGCAGAATATAGATATAAACTGCATTTACTGTACATTATGTATGCGGCGGGAATCCAGAGGAGACCACCCACAAGAGCAGTTGGAACAGACATCGCCTACCTATTCAAACCGACCTATGACCTCTCCTGTACTGTGAAAGACCATCCCTGTGTCCAATGGACAAAGAGATTACAGTATCCATTGTGTTATGTATTGGATGAATTGTATAAAGAGAGCCTGCAGCAGGCCTGGTCAGACACAAGACTCACAAAGTTATCTATCAGATGACCGAGGACCGGACCGGGTAGCGCGGCGAATCCAATCACGTATGTACCATTGAATGTAGCCATTATTCTGTTGTATTGTATTGTTTATATTGTAACCCCCTTTCAGCAATAATACGCTGTGGTGTCGGAACCCAGTGGTTTAACTACAGACTGGTGTCGTGTCTTTCTTTCCCTGCTAAGGTTTAAAGTGTATTAGTATCGCATTGCATTGCTGCATAAGGTTTAAAGTGTATTCATTGGGTGTGTACGCGCTGTGTGTACTTTGTACCGTCAGCGCGGCGTTTGTACGCAAAGTCCGTACACGGTACAGGACTTTGTACGCTAAAAGCGTAAAAGGTGCGTAGAGTGTGTATTAAGTTTAGCGGCCGCAGCGGCTCCATGGTAAAGTGTATTTAAAGTGTGTATGGTATAGCTTTTCATTCCTGTATATAAATCAGCATTCTCACCGGATCGCTTCTTATTTTGAATGTCTGTCCTGACGTTATCAATGGCAGTGCACCAAACCCAAACCTGATTCTGTGACATGATGTTAAAGCTGTACACCTCTATAAGTTGGCAATGAATTTCAGCTGCTGATGTGCCCTTTAGATGTAGAAATATGATCACACTATGCAAATAAATGTATGATCATGTTTCCGCCAGCCCCGCCATCTTGTAACTAAATAATGCTTACAAGTTGCAACCAAATCATACTTTACCAACTGTTGTTGGGAAAGTATGATAATATGAGGTGCAGACCGATGGGAAATTAGAATGAAATAGAGTACATTATACACGTGAGAGGTCTTGTTACCTTACTTATTGAACCACGCTTGTACGAGACTGTGGAACCTCACTAGTAACTTAGCTCCCATAAGTTTCAACCACTGATCAAATTCAAATCCAGCTGCTGGGTCACCGAAGATCCGTTGGGTTCTGCCTCAGGCCCCCAGTAGCTTTTGGGAGTTTGATAATGAGATTTATTTCTAAAAATTATTTTTAGTACTATGATGTAAAACATCCCTGCTTGCACCTCTTACTCCCTGTTCTCTCTCTCACCCTCAGGACACACTTTATGCAGGCATCCCCTGTTTAACCTTGGGAGTGCAGCTGCCACAATCAACCCCCCAGTGTCTCTCTCTAGCTTTATGGAGTGTCGCTCCAGCCCCCTTTTGCCTCTTTAGCTCCCCACTGTATCTGCAGCACCCTTCTTTGTCCCCTGCCTGTCTCTCTGACTTCAGCCCACACTCACCATATTCTGTGTTTTCTAGCCGCTCTTCTTTGCACAGCAACTACTATGCCTCAAGAAAAACTTTATTGCACCAGCCGAAGGTTGAAGTCTAGCAGTGCTCCCTATACATGCCTATGCCCTGCTGATCACTGGGTGTACAAGTTGTGTGCCACCTGCTGCAGGGCTTGGGAATCTGCCCAGCGAGGTGGTGCTATAGTCAATCAACTCCCAACAGTCATTTCTTCTTAGGGTTCCATAGGGCTCCACAGTGATAACAGTGGGTTATAGGTGGTAGGACCAGCTCCTGGGCACCGTACAGTTAAGTTTTATGATATCCCAGGATGCTCCGGTCCCTCTCCCTATAACCCCACCCCCTGCAGAGGCAGGTCAGTTTTTTTTGTATGGCGCAGCAGTAAGGTGGATGCACCTTTTTACAGGGGCTGCTATTGTAGTCCCAAAAATCTTTTTTTTATTTAACTTTTTTCTATTTTTACACTGAGCCTATTACTGCTGGAAGTCTTATAGACTTCAGCACACATGTTCCCATATTCCGGCGCTGAAACTCCCGCTTGGCTATGGCCTCAGACGGGTACTTGTGGCGGGGCCCACAACAGGCGTATAGCACCGCTGCTGCTGGCAAAACCCGGACTGCATGGCCGGCCATTGGGGAGCAGGTAAGAGGGTCTGGGATCTGCTCTCAAATCGCGGTCCTCCGCGCGTCGTGGGAGACTGGCGCTGACCAGGGATTCCACTAGACCACCAGGTCATATGGAGGCACAGGAAAAATTTTATCAGGGCCCCCAGTACCGGTTATTGAATGCCAGCATAAGGGAGGGAGCGCCATCCTGTAGTCTCCTCCTCCAGCTTTGGACGCCAGTCCACTGCAGACTTCCCGCTGTTTAGCTGCAGCTCTACACCCTCCTCTTCTCAGTGACGCCGGCAGCCATACAGTGCAAGCAAGGCAGGTCTCCGGGAACGTTGGGTCCGGTCTCCCTGTAAAAACGTCGCCATTAAGCAGAGTTTTTATATCACTGATACCTTACTTGCTGCCAACCAAAGCTGAGTAGTTGGTATAGTGCTCATTTCAGTCATACATTGTATTTCTCTGCATTGTGTGTGACTTGTGCTCGTTTCTGCTGTCTGAAAATCTCTCTTCAGCTTTACATATTTTATATCTGTCTTTTCTCCCAGTCATACCAAGTATTTCTCTAATGTCCTAGGGGATGCTCAGATGGCCTTAGTACTATGGGGTATATATGGTATAAATGTTCAGCAGTAATTTTTAAGAAAGAGTTTTAAAACCCCTTTTCCAGTCCAGCGCCAGTGTTGCTACGCTGAGGGTACACAGCGGCCCCTACACTGCGGACAGGGCCGGCTCGAGCTTAATTTATTTGGTAATCAAATTTAGAATTTAGCTCCCCTAGATGGATCAAATTTTAAAAGAGGTGTGGTCTCACAAGGAAGGGGCGTGACCACACAATAGCACCCCCAGGGGTCCAGGGAGATTGTCAGTGACAGGGAGAAAGTGCGTGACTGGGTGGCAGAGGTGATGGAGATAGTGGGTGACTGAGGAGGCTGGGGTCACAGGAAGATAGTGGGTGCTATGTGCCCACAGTGCTAGATATGCCCACACAGTGCCACATATGACCCCACAGTGCCAGATACAGATATGCCCCCACAGGGCCATGTGCCCACAGTGCCAGATATAGATATGCCCCCACAGTGCCATGTGCCCACAGTGCCAGATATGCCCCCCCAGTGCCAGATACAGATATGCCCCCACAGTGCCATGTGCCAGATATGCCCCACAGTGCCAGATATGCCCCCACAGTGCTAGATATGCCCCACAGTGCCACATATGACCCCACAGTGCCATGTGTCCACAGTGCTAGCTATGCTCCCACAGTGCCAAGTGCCCACAGTGCTAGCTATGCCCCCACAGTGCCAGATATGCCCCCACAGTGACAGATACAGATATGCCCCCACAGTGCTAGATATGCCCCCACAGTACCAGATACAGATATGCCCCCACAGTGCCATGTGCCCACAGTGCCAGATATGCCCCCACAGTGCCAGATACAGATATGCCCCCACAGTGCCATATATGCCCACACAGTGCCAGATATGACCCCACAGTGCCAGATACAGATATGCCCCCACAGTGCCATGTGCCAGATATGCCCCCACAGTGCCAGATACAGATATGACCCCACAGTGCCATGTGAGTAGTTGGTATAGTGCTCATTTCAGTCATACATTGTATTTCTCTGCATTGTGTGTGACTTGTGCTCGTTTCTGCTGTCTGAAAATCTCTCTTCAGCTTTACATATTTTATATCTATCTCTGTCTTTTCTCCCTCTCATACCAAGTATTTCTCTAATGTCCTAGGGGATACTCAGATGGCTTTAGTACTATGGGGTATTTATGGTATAAATGTTCAGCAGTCATTTTTAAGAAAGAGTTTTAAAACCCCTTTTCTAGTCCAGCGCCAGTGTGGCTACGCTGAGGGTACACAGCGGCCCCTACACTGCGGACAGGGCCGGCCCGAGCTTAATTTTTTTGGTAAGCAAATTTAGAATTTAGCGCCCCTAGATGGGATCAAATTTTAAAAGAGGTGTGGTCTCACAAGGAAGGGGCGTGACCCCACAATAGTACCCCCAGGGGTCCAGGGAGATTGTCAGTGACAGGGAGAAAGTGCGTGACTGGGTGGCAGAGGTGATGGAGATAGTGGGTGACTGAGGAGGCTGGGGTCACAGGAAGATAGTGGGTGCTATGTGCTCACAGTGCTAGATATGCCCACACAGTGCCACATATGACCCCACAGTGCCAGATACAGATATGCCCCCACAGGGCCATGTGCCCACAGTGCCAGATATAGATATGCCCCCACAGTGCCATGTGCCCACAGTGCCAGATATGCCCCCCCAGTGCCAGATACAGATATGCCCCCACAGTGCCATGTGCCAGATCTGCCCCACAGTGCCAGATATGCCCCCACAGTGCTAGATATGCCCCACAGTGCCACATATGACCCCACAGTGCCATGTGTCCACAGTGCTAGCTATGCCCCCACAGTGCCAGATATGCCCCCACAGTGACAGATGCAGATATGCCCCCACAGTGCTAGATATGCCCCCGCAGTGCCAGGTACAGATATGCCCCCACAGTGCCATGTGCCCACAGTGCCAGATATAGATATGCCCCCACAGTGCCATGTGCCCACAGTGCCAGATATGCCACCCCAGTGCCAGATACAGATATGCCCCCACAGTTCCATGTGCCAGATATGCCCCACAGTGCCAGATATGCCCCCACAGTGCTAGATATGCCCCACAGTGCCACATATGACCCCACAGTGCCATGTGTCCACAGTGCTAGCTATGCCCCCACAGTGCCAAGTGCCCACAGTGCTAGCTATACCCCCACAGTGCCAGATATGCCCCCACAGTGACAGATACAGATATGCCCCCACAGTGCTAGATATGCCCCCACAGTGCCAGATACAGATATGCCCCCACAGTGCCATGTGCCCACAGTGCCAGATATGCCCCCACAGTGCCAGATACAGATATGCCCCCACAGTGCCATATATGCCCACACAGTGCCAGATATGACCCCACAGTGCCAGATACAGATATGCCCCCACAGTGCCATGTGCCAGATATGCCCCCACAGTGCCAGATACAGATATGACCCCACAGTGCCATGTGAGTAGTTGGTATAGTGCTCATTTCAGTCATACATTGTATTTCTCTGCATTGTGTGTGACTTGTGCTCGTTTCTGCTGTCTGAAAATCTCTCTTCAGCTTTACATATTTTATATCTATCTCTGTCTTTTCTCCCTCTCATACCAAGTATTTCTCTAATGTCCTAGGGGATACTCAGATGGCTTTAGTACTATGGGGTATATATGGTATAAATGTTCAGCAGTCATTTTTAAGAAAGAGTTTTAAAACCCCTTTTCTAGTCCAGCGCCAGTGTGGCTACGCTGAGGGTACACAGCGGCCCCTACACTGCGGACAGGGCCGGCCCGAGCTTAATTTTTTTGGTAAGCAAATTTAGAATTTAGCGCCCCTAGATGGGATCAAATTTTAAGAGGTGTGGTCTCACAAGGAAGGGGCGTGACCACACAATAGTACCCCCAGGGGTCCAGGGAGATTGTCAGTGACAGGGAGAAAGTGCGTGACCGGGTGGCAGAGGTGATGGAGATAGTGGGTGACTGAGGAGGCTGGGGTCACAGGGAGATAGTGGGTGCCATGTGCCCACAGTGCTAGATATGCCCACACAGTGCCACATATGACCCCACAGTGCCAGATACAGATATGCCCCCACAGGGCCATGTGCCCACAGTGCCAGATATAGATATGCCCCCACAGTGCCATGTGCCCACAGTGCCAGATATGCCCCCCCAGTGCCAGATACAGATATGCCCCCACAGTGCCATGTGCCAGATATGCCCCACAGTGCCAGATATGCCCCCACAGTGCTAGATATGCCCCACAGTGCCACATATGACCCCACAGTGCCATGTGTCCACAGTGCTAGCTATGCCCCCACAGTGCTAGCTATGCCCCCACAGTGCCAGATATGCCCCCACAGTGACAGATGCAGATATGCCCCCACAGTGCTAGATATGCCCCCGCAGTGCCAGGTACAGATATGCCCCCACAGTGCCATGTGCCCACAGTGCCAGATATAGATATGCCCCCACAGTGCCATGTGCCCACAGTGCCAGATATGCCACCCCAGTGCCAGATACAGATATGCCCCCACAGTTCCATGTGCCAGATATGCCCCACAGTGCCAGATATGCCCCCACAGTGCTAGATATGCCCCACACTGCCACATATGACCCCACAGTGATGTGTCGACAGTGCTAGCTATGCCCCCACAGTGCCAGATATGCCCCCACAGTGACAGATACAGATATGCCCCCACAGTGCTAGATATTCCCCCACAGTGCCAGATACAGATATGCCCCACAGTGCCATGTGCCCAAAGTGCCAGATATGCCCCCACAGTGCCAGATACAGATATGCCCCCACAGTGCCATATATGCCCACACAGTGCCAGATATGTCCCCACAGTGCCAGATATAGATATGCCCCCACAGTGCCATGTGCCAGATATGCCCCCACAGTGCCAGATACGGATATGACCCCACAGTGCCATGTGCCCACAGTGCCAGATATGCCCCCATAGTGCCACATATGACCCCACAGTGCCAGATACAGATATGCCCCCACAGTGCCATGTGCCAGATATGCCCCCACAGTGCTAGATATGCCCCACAGTGCCACATATGACCCCACAATGCCATGTGTCCACAGTGCTAGCTATGCCCCCACAGTGCCATGTGCCCACAGTGCTAGCTATGCCCCCACAGTGGCAGATACAGATATACCCCCACAGTGTCATGTGCCCACAGTGCCAGATATGCCCCCACAGTGCCAGATACAGATATGCCCCCACAGTGCCATATATGCCCACACAGTGCCAGATAGTCCGCACAGTGCCAGATACAGATATGCCCCCACAGTGCCATGTGCCAGATATGCCCCCATAGTGCCACATATAACCCCACAGTGCCAGATACAGATAAGCCCCCACAGTGCCATGTGCCCACAGTGCCAGATATGCCCCCACAGTGCCAGATATGCCCCCACAGTGCCAAGTGCCACATATGCCCCCACAGTGCCACATATGCCCCCACAGTGCCACATATGCCCCCACAGAGCCACATATGACCCAACAGTGCCAGATATGCCCACAGTGCTAGCTATGCCTCCACAATGCCATGTGCCCACAATGCCAGATATGCCCCCACAGTGCCACATATGACCCAACAGTGCCAGATATGCCCCCACAGTGCCATGTGCCAGATATGCCCCCACAGTGCTAGATATGCCCCCACAGTGCCACATATGACCCCACAGTGCCACATATGACCACAGTGCTAGCTATGCCCCCACAGTGCCACATATGCCCCCACAGTGCCACATATGACCCCACAGTGCCAGATACAGATATGCCCCCACAGTGCCATGTGCCCACAGTGCCAGATATGCCCCCACAGTGCCAGATACAGATATGCCCCCACAGTGCCATATATGCCCAGACAGTGCCAGATATGTCCCCACAGTGCCAGATACAGATATGCCCCCACAGTGCCATGTGCCAGATATGCCCCCACAGTGCCAAATACAGATATGACCCCACAGTGCCATGTGCCCACAGTGCCAGATATACCCCCTATAGTGCCACATATGACCCCACAGTGCCAGATACAGATATGCCCCCACAGTGCCATGTGCCCACAGTGCCAGATATAGATATGCCCCCACAGTGCCATGTGCCCACAGTGCCAGATATGCCCCCAAGTGCCAGATACAGATATGCCCCCACAGTGCCATGTGCCAGATATGCCCCACAGTGCCAGATATGCCCCCACAGTGCTGGATATGCCCCACAGTGCCACATATGCCCCCACAGTGCCATGTGTCCACAGTGCTAGCTATGCCCCCACAGTGTCATGTGCCCACAGTGCTAGCTATGCCCCCACAGTGACAGATACAGATATGCCCCCACAGTGCTAGATATGCCCCCACAGTGACAGATACAGATATTCCCCCACAGTGCCATGTGCCCACAGTGCCAGATATGCCCCCACAGTGCCAGATACAGATATGCCCCCACAGTGCCAGATATGCCCACACAGTGCCAGATATGTCCGCACAGTGCCAGATACAGATATGCCCCCACAGTGCCATGTGCCAGATATGCCCCCATAGTGCCACATATGACCCCACAGTGGCAGATACAGATATGCCCCCACAGTGCCATGTGCCCACAGTGCCTGATATGCCCCCACAGTGCCAGATATGCCCCGAAAGTGCCACATGTGCCCCCAAAGTGCCACATATGCCCCCACAATGCCACATATGCCCCCACAGTGCCACATATGACCCAACAGTGCCAGATATGCCCACAGTGCTAGCTATGCCCCCACAGTGCCATGTGCCCACAATGCCAGATATGCCCCCACAGTGCCACATATGACCCAACAGTGCCAGATATGCCCCCACAGTGCCATGTGACAGATATGCCCCCACAGTGCTAGATATGCCCCCACAGTGCCACATATGACCCCACAGTTCCACATATGACCACAGTGCTAGCAGTGCCCCCACAGTGCCACATATGCCCCCACAGTGCCACATATGACCCCACAGTGCCAGATACAGATATGCCCCCACAGTGCCATGTGCCCACAGTGCCACATATGCCCCCACAGTGCCAGATATGCCCCCACAGTGCCAGATATGCCCCCACAGTGCTAGCTATGCCCCCACTGTGCCACATATGCCCACAATGCCACATATGCCCCCATAGTGCTGCTGCTCACCATTTTGCTACTGTGTATGTGTGTGGAGAGCACAGCACGCGTCTCTCCTGCCTGCCGCCCTGCCCCTCAGTCTGGTCTCTGGCGGTGACGGCAGCGTGGATATCTCAAATCAGGCGCCGGTCTGCTAGCTCTGATTGGCTAGCGAACTGTCACCTGATTTGAGCTATACACTCCGCCCTCACTGCCGGTTACCAGACTGAGGGGCAGGGTGGCAGGCAGGAGAGGCACGCGTTGCTTTCTCCTCGCCTCTTGTGGATGGGCGGCGAGATGCGATTGACTGGTCGCATGTCCGCGATCGACTGTTTGGCCACCCCTGCCGGTGCCTTCAACACTGTGGCACCTTACCCGTGCGCGTACCCCGCGTAACGGGCGGGCCGGCCCTGACTGCAGAGCCGTGTGCCCTCAGCACCCTTATGCCGCCATCTGAAATGGGGACCCGCTAACCGGGAACCTAATTCTGTACTCACCACTCATCATGTTTTCAGCTCTCTTAGGGGTGGCGGCATGCTGTGGGAGTGTGTGCTCACCGCTGCGGGTTGAGCGAAACAGCGCCCCCAGGAGCTATGTCCTGTCAGCGGGGATCCGGACTATTAAGCCTGCAAGATGTCAGAACCGATTCCCCCCCTAAGTCCCACGACGCAGGCAGACTGGTGCCAACCAGTCCTGCCTGAAAAACTAAAAGAAAGTTTGAAGAGAAATCCCTCTTGAGCTCCAGAGAATGTGACTGGCTCCTTGGGCACATTTTTCTAAACTGAGGGGCAGATTTATTAAGCTCGGTGAAGTGATAAAGTGGAAGGTGATAAAGGACCAGCCAATCAGATCTACCATGTCACAGGCTGGGTTTGAAAAATGACAGATAGGAGCTGACTGGCTGGTACTTTATCACCTTTTAATTTATTACTTCACTGATCTTAATAAATCTGCCCCTGAGTCTGCAGGAGGGGCATAGAGGGGAGGAGGCAGCACACTCTGAAGAAGTTTTAAAGTGCCAGGCTCCAATGGACCACCATCTATACCCCATGGTACTAAGACCGTCCCAGTATTCACTACGGACTACGAGAAAAGGATTTACCGGTAGGTAATAAAATCCTATTTTTTAGGGGTAATTCTTTATTGTTTCAGAATTACTACTGAACACTGGGCTTAATTCAAATCTGATCGCTGGGCTGCTAATTTTGCTGTCCTGCGATCAGATCTTCGCCGCCTACAGAGGGAGTGTAAATTCGCTGTGCGAGTGTGCGATCGCATGTGTAGCTGCGCTGCAAAATCCACTTTGTGCAGTCTGTGCGCAACCTAGGACTAAAGGGCCCTACAGACATGCCGATCCTCCGCCGAGCTGCCCAACGGCGGATACATCCGACGGACGACCCGGCGGCGTGAGGGCAGTGTCGGGGGGAGTGAAGTTTCTTCACTCCCCCCGTCACGCTGCTCCATTGAAGTGCAGGCAAATATGGACGAGATCGTCCATATTGGCCTGCATGCACAGCCGACGGGGGACCAGCGATGAACGAGCGCGGGGCCGCGCATCGTTCATCGCTAGAGCCTCCACACTGAAAGATACGAACGAGTTCTCGTTCATTTATGAACGAGATTGTTCATATCTTTCAAACAAATCGGCATGTGTGTAGGGCCTATCACTCCTACAGTGTGATGAGAATGGTCTGATCTGGGCTTGGTAACGCTTGCGTTTTCCCGAACACTCCCAGTAAATACTCATTTGGCACCCACAAGCGTGCGCATTGCGGGGCATAAGCATGCGCAGTTAGGATCTGATTGCCCGCTGTGCGAAAATGCAGAGTAGCGATCCGATCTGAATTATCCCCATTGTCACACTCTGCATCAAGCTATCACACCCTTCTAGTATACTACTGTGTGTGTGTGTGTGAGGGACATGTAGATTTTGCAATGCTGGGTTAACTGCACAGGATGTTGTGCAAGATGAACTTTGTGTAAATTGCTATACACCTCCCGCCCAGTCCACATCCCCAGCACCTACTCGAGCTCCCATGGGCTTCTTTCTGCTGCGGAGTACACTGGGGTTCCACAGGGAATAACATCGGGGTGTAGAGTAGGATCTTGATTCGAGGCACCAACAGGCTAAAAGCTTTGACTGTTCCCAGAATGCATATCGCCGCCTCCTCTATATCCCCGCCTCTGTGCACAGGAGCTCAGTTTTGGAGTTGGTGCCTGTAGTGCAGGCAGACAATGGGCAGTGCTGCTGGAAGAGCTTTTTAAAATAAATTTTGAAAACTTCAAGGGCTGCAGCAGAGACACTGTTAATGTTAGATGTCAGTCAGACATCTCCTGCTGCAGCTCCATCACCTCCCCCAGCGGCGCAGTATACTCCCGTGCCCTGGTTGCCGGGTACTTACAGCAGAGGCTCTGGTTTTCTTCAGTCAGGCACACACACACCACCGCAGCTCTCCAGGATCACGTGTCCACACTTCGGGAGGAGACAAGTGGGTCCACCAGGCGGGACCCGCTGGAAATCGCGATCCGGTGCGGCCGGTGGGAGGCTGGCCGCACGCGCTGGCGTGGACACTGTGGCAGTACAGGGACCCCACTAGACCACCAGAGCAAGGGCACAGGTCGGTTTTACTAAAAACCATTTGTCTATGGCCCACAGTACCCGATGGTGAAGTCCAGCAGGGGGATAAGGCTTTGACCTGTAGCCCCTCCCCCAGCCCCAGGGCGCCATTTACAGTAAATGTTCCCGCCCTGGAGCTGCATCTCTCTCTCTCCCTTACTCCCTGTCAGTGTTTGGCCGCCATCTTCACATGCTGAGCTGATCCTGGGACTGTTTGGGCAAGTCCTCCTCTGTAAAACCACCTGCATATCAGCGCTGTGCATTTTACAGGACACTTAAGTATTCTACATGTCTGTTGACAGTGTTAGTTAAGAAACTGCATTTATTCAGAGTAATGTAGTACAAGTTCCCTGTGATATACATCCAGTGTTTTACTGTGCATTGATATATCTATTAATCTGTATAGCTTTACTCAGTATTACTTAGTATTGGTAGTCCATTGCAGTTTTATTGCATGTCATAATTTCTGCGTTGTACATGTGACTGTGTGTGTGTGCATATACAGCTGCTGCGTGACTTCCATTCCATGTATTTCACTCAGAGTGCTATCCCTATATTCTGTACCCTGCAGGGGGCTAAGTGCGTCAGGGGTATTAGTTCATATAGGTGTTTCACAGGATATACTTACTGAGTATTTTTCGCTGTGATTTTTAGTCACCATATACCTCTTGAATTCTCTATTTGTGCTAATACACTGCACAGGGGGTTCTTGTTAGGGTACTAGACTGCTGATATTGTACTGGGTTGCCCTTGAATTGAGCTTTCAGGTATGTCAGCTACAAGGGGTGACGGAGCTGGGGCTGATCCCAAAATGCGTGGTGGTGACGCTGCAGACACATGAGAGGAAAACATAGCAGCAGAAGGTTCAGGTTCTGGGGGTTCTCTACCCCCCAGTGGGTCTGTAGCAATGGGGGTTCATAATGACCCACCTTGGGCTACTTTCTCCACGTTATTAAGTATGCAGGTAACTAGATTTTTGCCCCCTATGGGACCTCACGTGCCGGTAAAACAGCATATTGTCCATGTGGTTAATCCGCCATGGGCAGATCAACTGTCCACTCAGTTACAGCAATTGAACCACTCATTGACTAAACAGAAATCTAACCCTCGCCCGCCTAAGACCAAGGGGTCCTCTAAGCGGACCATTACTTCCTCACAATCCACCCACGTCCCAGACACCTCGTCTGATGAGGATGTTGTGTATACTGACCCCACAGACACTGATCCAGATACTTCTGATGGGGAATCTGTCTCACAGGTGGATGTTCCTGACTTATTGGAGGCTATCAGACTGATTCTTCAAATTACTGATACCCTATAGCCTGATGCTACAGTACCTCTAAGAAACCAGACAGGTTTAAACGTCAGAAGGTCGTTAAACAAGTTTGACCTCACTCTCCCCATTTAGTTGACATACGTCAGGAATCCTGGGAAAATCCAGGAAAGAAATTCACACCTCACAAGAAGATACTAGTTCGCTATCCCCTTGCTGCGGAGCTAAGTAAAAATTGGGAAACACCCCGTCAGTGGATTCGCAAGTGGCGCGGCTGGTGGTATCCTCTGCTCTGCCTGTAACTACCGTCACTTGTCTGAAAGAACCGATGGATAAGCGTGTGGAGGATTGCTTAAAGGCAATTTACACCCTTGCAGGAGCTGTGCATCGGCCCACTATTGTAGTGGCATAGGCTGCAGAGGCTGTTGAAGCGTGGGCTCAGAAGGTGGAAGCGGAACTGCCTTCCACTTTTCTGATAATGCTAGGCAGTGTCTCTCGTATATTGTCACAGCATCTCATTACATTAAGGAGGCGGCTTCTGATGCTGGTGTTCTGGCGGCCAAGGCTTTTACTACGTCCATTTTGGCTTGCCGGATCCTATGGCTATGGCTGTGGACCTGGACTCTAAGAAAACCCTGGAGGTGCTCCCTTTTAAGGGAGACATACTCTTTGGAGAGGACCTCAACAAGATAGTGGCTGACTTGCTAAAACAGCATGTCTACCTAGTACTGCTCCATTGGTGCCGAAGGCTAATAGTACTTCCTTTCGCTCCTTTCATCCTTCAGGTAAAGCCAAAGGTCAGGCGTACCCGAAACAGACTCCCACTTCCAAAACCGCTAAGCTCAAGCCTAAACGTGCCTGGGCTGCCCATCAGCCTGATTCCAAAACTGACAAGCCTGCTGCATGACGGGGCGGGCCTCCCCCTGGCGGATCCCAGAGTTGGAGGCCGACTTCTAGGGTTTACCCAGGAATGGTTGAAGACCACTTCAGACGCCTGGGTACGGGAAGTAGTCACTCGCGGATACGCCATATCCTTCAAGTATCATCCCCCTCATCGATTTTGCAAAAACTCTTTATTCGGTGGTACAGTCCCTCCTGGACACAGGAGTGGTAGTACAGGTGCCTCTGGCTTAGAGAGGCAAGGGGTACTATACACCACTGTTACTAGTCCCGAAACCGTATGGGTCCTCTAGGCCCATTCTCAACCTCAAGTCCTTGAACAGATTTGTGAGAGTCTCCAAGTTTCGTATGGAAACTCTTCGCTCTATTGTTCTGGCCTTGGAGACTGGGGATTATATGGTCTCCCTGGGCATACAGGATGCTTACCTACATATTCCTATTGCAATGTTGCATCAGCAGTACCTGAGGTTTGCTGTGGGCAACTTCCATTATCAATTTCGGGCTTTACCTTTTGGATTGACCACGACCCAGAGGTTGTTCTTGTCTCAGGAGAAGGTCCTGAAACTTCATGACAGGATTTCATGCTTCCTATCTCGTCCGCAAGTGTCGCTACACTCGGCGATGCAAGTGCTAGGTCTCATGGTGTCGGCTTTCGACATGGTGGAGTACGCTCAATTCCATTCCCGCCCTCTACAGAAACTGATTCTAGCCAAGTGGGATGGCCTACCTCACCAGATCAGGTCTCACATGATCTCCTTGTCTCCGGAGGTACGTCTGTCACTGAGCTGGTGGCTGCAGGACCATCGATTGAGCAGGGGTCATCCCTTCTGGATCTCCAGCTGGGTCCTCCTGATGACGGATGCCAGTGTGAGAGGTTGGGGCGCGGTGATGGAGCAACACTCCCTTCAGGGTCGGTGGACCAAGGAGGAGTCTCTCCTCCCGATAAACATTCTGGAACTGCGGGCGGTGTTCAATGCTCTGAACCTTGCCCAGCATTTAATACACTACAGGCCTGTTCAGGTACAGTCCGACAACGCTACCACGGTGGCGTACATAAATCATCAAGGCGGCACTTGAAGCCGCATGGCAATGAGGGAAGTATCAAGGATTCTTCAATGGGCGTTCATTCCGGGGGTCCTAAACTGGGAAGCAAACTTCCTCAGTCATCAGGACATACACGAAGGAGAGTGGAGCCTCCATCCAGATGTATTTCAACTCCTAGTGGACAAGTGAGGTCTCCCAGATGTAGACCTGATGGCGTCTCGACACAATCACAAGGTTCTGGTCTTCAGAGCAAGGACAAGGGATTCTCAAGCAGCGTTTGTGGACACACTGGCAATTCCATGGAACTTTCGGCTGCCGTACGTGTTCCCTCCGGTGTCACTTCTGCCCAGGGTAAAAAGGAAGTTCAAGCAAGAAGGAGGACTCCTGCTTCTGATTGCCCCAGCGTGGCCCAGACAGCATTGGTTCTCAGACCTTCAGGGTCTCTCGATAGTGCGTCCCCTTGTACTTCCATAACGCCCAGACCTCCTTGCTCAGGGCCCTTGTGTATATCAGGATTTAGCCCGATTGACTTTGACGGCGTGGCTCTTGAAGCTTTGATTCTAAGGGCCAAAGGATTTTCTGAGGCGGTCATTCAAACCATGTTGAAGGCCTGGAAACCAGCTTCGGCTCGGATTTACCATAGGGTCTGGAATTCCTTCTTTGCTTGGTGCGCGGATAACAATCATGACGCTCACAAGTTTAGTACGACCAAACTTTTGGCCTTTCTACAACAGGGCCTGGACTTAGGCCTTCGTCTGGCCTCCCTCAAGGTTCATAGTTCTGCCTTGCCAGTTTGGTTTCAGAGAAAAATTGCGACTCTGCCTGATGTTCATACATTCACATTCAACCTCCTTATGTCCCGCCTGTGGCTCTTTGGGATTTGTTGGGGGTTCTGGTGGCATTGCAAGAGTCTACGTTTGAGCCTCTTGAATCTGCAGACCTTAAGTGGCTTTCTCTTAAGGTATTGTTTCTGCTGTCTATTGCCTCTGCTAGACGGGTATCGGATTTAGGTGCCTTATCATGTAGGTCCCCCTATCTGATTTTTCACCGTGACCGGGCGGTTCTTATAACACGTCCTGGATATCTACCTAAGGTGGTGTCTTCTTTCCACCTTAATCAGGAGATTGTGGTTCGGGCCTTTGTCTCTCCTGAACTGTCTTCCAAAGAGCGGTCTTTGGATGTGGTACGGGCTTTCCGTATCTATGTGAAGAGGACAGCTTCTGTTAGAAAGTCTGATTCTCTCTTTGTACTGTTTGGTTTTCACAAACGTGGCTGGCCTGCTCACAAGCAGACCCTGGCCAGATGGATTTGAATGGTGATTGCACATGCTCATGTACAAGCTGGTCGTCCAGCTCCTGCTACTATCAATGCCCATTCTACTCGGTCAGATGGATCTTCTTGGGCGGCCCGCCATGGTGCGATGCTTGAACAATTGTTCAAGGCGGCGACGTGGTCCTCAGTGAACACGTTCATAAGGTTCTATGTCTTTCAATACTTCTGCCTCCCAGGATGCTTCCTTTGGATGCCGGGTTCTTGTGCTCGCTACAGTGCTTTAGGACATCCCCGATGTTATTTCCTGTGGAACCCCAGTGCACCCCGCAGCAGAAAAGGAGATTTATGGTAAGAACTTACCTTTGTTAAATCTCTTTAAGCGAGGTACACTGGGTTCCACAGGGCACCCACCCTGACACACTTAACTTCTTTGGGTTTGTATGGCATTAGCCGCTGATACATTCTCCTGTCATGAGAATGTGGTGAACGTGGTTACTAACGGTTGTCTCTTTTACCTGCTACTGCATTGGACTGGTTAACAAAACTGAGCTCCTGTGCACGGAGGCGGGGTTATAGAGGAGGCAGCGCTATGCATTCTGGGAACAGTCAAAGCTTTTAGCCTGTTGGTGCCTCGGATCAAGATCCTACTCTACACCACAATGTTATTCCCTGTGGAACCCAGTGTACCTCGCAGAAAGAGATTTAACAAAGGTAAGTTCTTACCATAAATCTCCTTTTTACTCAGTTTACTGGGTACGTTAGTGGATTGGTTAACTACCTCTATGGGACCCCTATGTTGGGGGATCCGGTCTGAAGGTCGACACTGTCTAAGTTGACGATGTTAAGGTCGACCACTATTGGTCGACAGTCACTAGGTCGACATGGTTCATATGTCGACCTGGTTCCTAGGTCGACATGTCAAAAGGTCAACATGACTTTCACATTTTTTTTCTTTTTTTGAACTCTTTCATACTTAACGATCCACGTGGACTACGATTGGAACGGTAATTTGTGCTGATCAAAGCGGTAGCGGAGCGAGGCACCTTGCCCAAAGCATGGCGAGCGAACACAGTGCACTAATTCGACTTCCCAGTCACTGTACGGAGAAAATGACACCAAAAAAACATGAAAAAATCCGGTCGACCTTTTGAACTGTCGACCTAGTCCATGTCGACCTAGAACCCCTGTCGACTTTCCAACCCTGTCGACCTAGTGTCTGTCGACCTATAGTGGTCGACTGAAACATTGTCGACCTAGAATCTGTCGATGCAATGATCCACACCCCTATGTTGGCACCGCCAAATATTGTCCCTGTGGCTACCCCTTCTTGGGTGGATACTATGAATACTACAGTTCAGAGCTTAGCTCAAACATCTCTAGCCTTACAAAGGATGTTACCTGGGACTAAACCATCCTGTAGGTCCACTACACGGACACCGTCCTCTCAGTCCACCGCTGTATCAGACTCAGATGAGTTGTCAGCTGTGTGAGGGGAAGACACACAGTCTGTCACTGATTCCTGCACTCCTACAGAGGATTCCCCTACCTTAATGGAGTCGACTCCTTTAATTGAGGCTATTAAACACATCCTTCAGATATCTAAGTATGAGCCTGAGCTGGTGGCTAAGAAAACAGTTTTCTTTTGTCGCTTAAAAGCATCTAAGTCTGAATTTCCTCATTCTGACCATTTTATGGACATCAGAATGGAACACTGGAAAAATCCGGGAAAATAGTTCCCTGTGTCTAAATAGTTTGCCTCCCGTTACCCCATTCCAGAGCCGGCCCTAGCCAATTTGATGCCCTAGGCAAAATTTTGTCTGGTGCCCCCTAGCACTGCATCTGACCCAGAAACACTTAGGCAGTGGGGACCACTGAGGGTGGGGGTGGGGGTACCCTGTTGGCCAGTTCAACCCTGCATAATGGCACACAGTGATGCCCATAATACACATAATTCCACACAGTGATGCACCTGACACATATAACCCCACATTAGTAATGCCCATAATAACAATAATTCCACACAGTGATGCACCTGACACATAACCCCACATTAGTAATGCCCATAATACACATAATTCCACACAGTGATGCACCTGACACCTATAACCCCACATTAGTAATGCTAGTACTTTTGCTTGCTGGTGTGCTTGCAGTCAGTGTGTGCGCCCATGCAGCTCCCTGGATCCACGACTGCGTTTTGTGAGATTGGGTGGCAGGGTGAGTGCGTGCTTCCACTCGCACCCGTTAAAGGGGCACCCATACTGATGTGACCTCACAGGGTATGCCATCCTGGCAGGGGAATTTTACGGCATGGACTGACTAGGAAATAAAGTGTGAGGAGAACACTGCCCATGGTATGTCCCTGCAGACACCTGGGGTTTGCACAGGGATAAGGGACACACACAGGATAGCAGGGTCCCCCTCCCCCATGTGCACAAGCAGTATAGGTGATGTCAGGTTTATGTGAAGCAGTCTTCCAAATACACATGTGGTATCATAAGGATCTATCCAGTAATAACCTTATATAGTCAGTGAAAATGTCACAGGTCCAGGAATTGCAGTTACCAGGCTTCTGCTGTCTGTCTGAGGTCTCACAAGTCAGGGGCATTCAAGCATGTCGGAGGGAGTTTAAAGAACTTTAAGGGAGAGTGTGCATTTTATTTGACAAATGTGAACAGCAGTGTATACAAGTACGGATTGAATACATTTGGAAAGTAACAGTTAGTTTGCAGACTGTCCTTCCCAGCATGAGATACTGCAGGGACATGCTTGGATGCCCCCAGACATGCTTGGATGCCCTAGGCAAATGCCTAGCCTGCCTATAGCTAAGGCCGGCTCTGCCCCATTCCCACCGAGGATTGTGCTAAATGGAAGACTCCCCCTCTAGGAGATTCCCACAATGCATGTCTGGTTAGACTGTCTATCCTGCCTATCTCTACGCTTGCCTCTCTAAAGGACCCCACTGACATATTGAAAATTGCCTTAAGTCTTTTTTTTTTCACTTACTGGTGCTGTCACTAGACCAACAGTGGCAGCCTCCTGGGCTGCTAAAGCCATGGACTCATGACTGCAGGCCCTAGAGGAAGAATTACCCTCTGATGTCCCTGACAATTGCATGTCATACTTGGCTTACATACGGTAAGCAGCTGCCTATATCTGTGAGGCCTCATCTGATGCTGGGATATTGGCAGCTAAGGTGTCTGCACCTTAGTACCAGCATGGCACATTCAGTGGCGGATCTTGCCACGGGCAAGCGGTATTTTGCCCGGGGCACCGCCTTCCGGAGGGCGCCGGCGCCATCCGGAGGGCGCCGGCGCCTTCCGGAGGGCGCCGCACCAGGGCAAGATCCGCCACTGTGCCCCCCGCAGTGCCCCCCCGCTTTGATGGGAATCAGACGCGTAGCGTCTAGTTTCCCTTCATTGAGAGGACCTTAGTTGTGCGGTGCGCGATGACGTCATCGCGCACCGCACAGCAAAGGTCCTCTCCATGAAGGGAAACTAGGCGCTACGGTCTAGTTTCCCTTCATGTAGAGGACCTTTGCTGTGCGGTGCGCGATGATGTCATCGCGCACCGCACCGCATAGTGGCACAGACACTAGGGGTCATAATTGACCTCTAGTGTCTATGCTGTTCTATGGGAGAGACGTAATAACGTCTCTCCCATAGATCGAGGAGAGGAGAGGAGAAGAGCGGCGCCGCCGGCGGAGGAGGTCTACAGCGGTCTGGATCAGGAACGGGGATGGTAAGTATACTTTTTTTATTTTATTTTTTCTTTCAGCGTCGCTACAGGGGGCATAAATGGGGGCGTAACTGACCACACCCCCATTTGAAGCCACGCCCCTATACTTTGCCCGGGGCACCACAAGGCCAAGAACCGGCCCTGGGCACATTATATATCTCCGTTCCTGGAAAGCTGACGACCTTGATTCCAAGAAAACTTTGGAATTTCTCCCTTTCACTGGTGTAGTATTGTTCGGGGAAGAATTGGACAAAATTTTCACTACTCTAGCTGCAGCTAAGACTGCCTTACTCCCGTCCACACCAACTCCGCATGCCAGGAGTTCCAATTTTTGGACCTTTCACCCTTAAGGCAAATCAAAGGGACAAGCTTTCCCCAGGCACACTTCCACCACTAAATGCAAGCCCAAGGCTAAGCAAACCTGGGCTGCACGTCAACCTCCCTTAAAACCTGACAAGCCTGAAGGGGCGGGCCTCCTCCTGGGGGACCCCAGAGAAGGAGGCCGACTTCTTCACTTCACACAGGTCTGGACTCAGACCACTTCAGATGCATGGGTGCAAGAGGTGGTCTCTTACGGATATACGGTCTCATTCAAAAGACGCCTCCCCCCAATAGTTCTTTGGCATGTGCCTTCCCTCAGAACTACAAAAGGCCCTGATTATACATCAAATTATACAATCACTACTGCAGTCAGCAGTAATCACACAAACCCATCCTCAATCTCAAATCTGTAAATCAATTTGTCAAGGTTCCCAAATTCCGCATGGAGACGCTTCTGTCACAACTGAGGGCTGGTGCTGACCCGGAGCAGCCTCAGTTGTAGAGGCTGGTGTATATGTAAACAGAGGTGGCAGGATAGGACTTCTAGACATGCAGATAAATTTATACCACTAATGCCCGAAGATGTGACCACAACAACAAGGATAAAACTAATGAGTGTTTATTCAGCACAGTTCAGATGGTACATCGGCAGTTGCAATGGTAGAATATGAGAAATTATTAAAACAGTACACAGTTCCGCAAGGAGCAGCAATAGGTGGAATGTTCTTAGGTGAGGTATCCACAACAGGGCTAGCTTGGGGAGTTGAGGAGATTGAGAGTCCTTTCCCCAACACCTAAATGCTGAGTGATAGCTGAAGGCAGAAACTGGTCAGCAGATGTTGTACAGAGGCTGAATGTACTTGTAAGATGAATGCAGTGGCAAACGCAGGATTTGCATGGGGGGGTTTCCAGAACTGGGCGGAGCCAATACAGGGGTGCGGACTGAGGTGACCCCGTAAAACCAGTGTGTCTGCGTGTGTGTGTATATATATATATATACACATATATCTACACATATATATATATATACACACACACACACACATATATATATATATATATATATATATATATATACATGCACACACACATACATATACATAGTGTCACAACTGAGGGCCTGAGCTGACGGGAGGCAGCCTCAGTTGTAGGGGCTGAGATGTACCGGAACCTGGTTGTATCAGACCCCTGGACATGTAAGTAACATGAATAATAACTGCCCGAAGGCGTGACCACGACAACTTGGATAAAAGTCAATGATGTTTATTATGACAACTCCGCAACACAGCAGCAGTAAAAGAAAACGTAAAAGTCAGCAAAGAATAAATACAGTTCCTGGGTACTACAGGATGGCAGGAGCCACAGGGCACTGGTAGTGTGAGATAGTTCTTATGATCTTCTAGATGGAAAGTCCTTACCAGGCCCGACTGTAGCAATGGAGATAACCCAGGATTGTGCCAGCTGGTGTTCCAGGAAAAGCTGGGTTGCTGAAGATAAAACAGCTGCTGTGGATACTGGCTGGAACCAGACTGTTGTTAGCACGGAGTGGATACTGGCTGGAACCAGTTAAATAATAAATGAACTTGGGAGCGATGAAATATGAACTGAAATGTAGAACTTGAGAGCGGAGAAATAATAATACCGGTGGAGAGTGGTAAAGTGTAGAAAGGACACCGGCCCTTTAAGGGAAGCTGTACTCTGCTGGAAGCTGAGCTGGAAGCAGGTAATGTTGTAGCTGGAAACAGATGAATCCACAATGGATTGGAGAGTCAGGCTACACCGCAGGTGGAATGCTGGTGCGGGTCTCTATGGTGGAAGTCTTGAGACAGGAGCTGGAACCTGGAAGACAATCACAGGAGAGAGACAAACAGGAACTAGGTTTGACAACCAAAGCACTGACGCCTTCCTTGCTCAGGCACAGTGCATTTATACCTGCAGCAAGGAAGGGATTGGCTAGGCAATTATGCAGATTATCAATACTGAGAACAGATTGGTGGAAATGATCAGCTGACAGAATCCAAGATGGCTGCGCCCATGCAGACACTTGGAGGGAAGTTTGGTTTTTAATCCATGTGGTAATGAAAACAGTAATGGCGGCGCCGGCCACTGGAGACAGGAGGCGCCAGGCTGACAGATGCACATCCAACCACGCGGACACAGCGGAGGCCGCGGCTGACGTAATCGCCACTCAGACACTCTGCATGCAGAAGTTCAGGGACGGCGGCGGAGGCCGCGGGAGACGCCATGCCAGGTGTAATATGGCGTTTACTGTGACAGCGTCCCAGAGTGACAGGAGAGGATACAGGAATGTACACATCAGGATAACAGATGGGATCCGGTCCTGGAGCGCTGAGCCAGCCTTAGGAGGCATCTGATGGGTAAGAAATGGCGTCCAGATACCCGGATCGTGACAGCACCCCCCCCTTTAGGAGTGGCCCCAGGACACTTCTTTGGCTTTTGAGGAAACTTGGAATGGAATCTCCGGGCCAAGGCAGGAGCATGGACATCAGAAGCATTGGTCCATGAACGTTCCTCAGGACCATAACCCTTCCAGTCAATAAGATATTGTAGTTGACCGTAACGGTGACGTGAGTCCAGGGTCTTGGCCACTTCATACTCAACGCCTCGTTGAGTTTGGACTTTCGGAGTTGGAGGAAGTGAGGAATGAAACCGATTCAAGATCAGCGGTTTCAACAGGGAAACATGGAATGTCCTGGGTATTTTTAAGAAGGGAGGCAACTGGAGTCTGTAAGCAACAGGATTGATGACTTGTTCAATCTTGAAAGGACCGATATAGCGAGGTGCAAACTTCATACTGGGAACTCTTAACCTCAAATTCTTCGTGGATAACCATACCCGATCACCCACCTTGAGAGCAGGAACTGCTCGACGCTTCTTATCCGCAAACTTCTTGTACCTGAACGATGCCTTGAGCAGAGCTGATCGTATGCTCTTCCAGATATTGGCAAACTGATGCAAGGTGATATCCACTGCGGGAACAGAAGTTGCTGGAAGCGGTTGGAACTCAGGGACTTTAGGGTGGAATCCAAAGTTAGTGAAGAATGGTGTTGAAGCAGATGAAGAATGATACTGGTTGTTATGACAGAACTCGGCCCAGGGAAGTAATTGAACCCAGTCATCTTGAGAGGAGGACACATAGATGCGGAGGAAGGCCTCCAAGTCCTGATTCACCCTCTCGGTTTGACCATTGGTCTGAGGATGGTAAGCCGTGGAAAACTTTAGCTTGACTTGGAGGATTTGACATAAACTTCGCCAGAATTTGGCTGTGAATTGAACTCCTCGATCTGAGATAATTTCTTCAGGAAGACCGTGGAGTCAGAAGATCTCTTGTATGAATACTTGAGCCAACTTGGAAGCTGACGGAAGACCGGTGAGAGGAATGAAGTGTGCCATCTTGGTGAACCGGTCAACTACCACCCAGATGGTATTGAACTTGTTGCACATGGGTAAATCTGTAATAAAATCCATCGACAAATGGGTCCATGGTCGACGGGGAACAGATAGTGGAACCAGTTGCCCCGCAGGCGACTGGCGGGATACCTTATGTTGAGCACACTTTGGGCAAGATGCAATAAACTCCAAGACGTCCTTTTTCAGAGTTGGCCACCAATAGGACCTAGAGATAAACTCCAGGGTTTTTTGGATACCTGTATGTCCGGCAAAACGGGAAGCATGGGCCCAATGCATGAGCTTCTTCCTTAGCATCGGTTTCACAAAACTTTTCCCTGATGGGGGCGTAGAGTCCATCCCTACCGTGGAGAATGCCAACGGATTTATAATAGGATACTTGTCTGAAGACTCTGACTCATTTTCTTGCTCCCATGAGCGGGAAAGGGCATCGGCCTTGCGATTCTGAGAGCCCGGACAGAACTGGAGTTTAAAGTCGAACCTGGAAAAGAAAAGTGCCCATCTGGCCTGACGAGGGTTGAGACATTGTGCGCCTTTCAGATATAAAAGGTTCTTGTGGTCTGTAAGTATGGTGATTGAATGAGAAGCTCCCTCCAACAGATACCTCCACTCTTCTAGAGCGAGCTTGATGGCTAGCAACTCCTGGTCGCCAATGGCATAGTTGCGCTCAGCTGGGGAGAACTTCCGGGAGAAGAAACTGCAAGGGTGTAAATGGCCATCTTTAGCCCTCTGAGATAACACCGCTCCTACTCCAACGGAGGAGGCATCCACCTCTAAGATGAAAGGAGAGTCGATGTCAGGCTGTTTCAGAACAGGCGCAGAGATGAACCTTTGTTTTAAAAGATGAAATGCTTGCATGGCTTCTTCAGACCACTTGGACGGGTTAGCACCCTTCTTAGTGAAAGCAGTAATAGGCGCCACAATGGTGGAAAAGTCTCGTATAAACTTTCGGTAATAGTTGGCGAACCCTAAGAACCTCTGGACCCCTTTGAGGGTTAAGGGTACCGGCCAATTTTGGATTGCTTGTAGTTTCTCAGGATCCATCTCTAGTCCGGAACCGGACACAATGTACCCTAGAAACGGAATGGACTTGACTTCAAAGATGCATTTTTCTAATTTGCAATAGAGATGATTGACACGGAGACGGGACAGAACCTCTTTAACCCAAAAACGATGTTCCTCTAAATCGTTGGCAAAAATGAGGATATCGTCTAGATAGACCACGACATGACGGTATAGAATGTCTCTGAAGATCTCATTGACAAAATGCTGGAAGACAGCTGGAGCATTGCTCAATCCGAAGGGCATGACGAGGTACTCATAATGTCCGTCACGGGTGTTAAAGGCGGTCTTCCACTCGTCACCCTCACGGATCCGGATGAGATTGTATGCACCTCTCAAGTCCAGCTTTGTAAAGATGGTAGCTCCGCTAACTCTGTCAAAGAGCTCAGTAATCAGGGGTAAAGGATAACGGTTCTTGATGGTAATGTCGATCAAACCTCTGTAGTCGATGTACGGCCGCAGACCACCATCTTTCTTTTTTACAAAAAAGAAGCCTGCGCCGGCTGGAGAAGAAGAAGGTCGAATGAACCCCTTTGCTAGGTTCTCTTTAATATATTCCTCCATAGAATGCGTCTCAGGCAGAGACAACGGATAAGTTCGGCCTCGAGGTGGAACCTTCCCTGGAACGAGATCAATCGGGCAGTCCCATTCTCTATGAGGAGGAAGGATATCAGCAGAAGCTTTACTGAACACATCCGTGAAATCTTGATATGGAGGAGGTGGAACATCAGACGACCTGGGGGAGGAAGAACAGACAGGCAATACTTTAAACAAACATGTCTCAGCACAGGAGGAACCCCATGCCAGGATTTGCGTAGTCGTCCAATCAATTGTAGGATTGTGAAGACGGAGCCATGGAAGGCCCAGGACCACAGGATGTGTGGCTCTTGGAATCACTAAAAAAGAAATAAGTTCGGAATGAAGAACTCCCACTCTCAGACGAACTGGTAGAGTCCTTAAAGAAATAACTGCATCAAAAATTTTGCTGCCATCCACGGCAGTTAAAGAAATGGACGAAGGAAGTCTCTCGGTGGGTAGGGACCACCGTTTAACATAGGCTTCGGTAATAAAGTTCCCAGCTGCTCCGGAATCAAGGAGGGCAATGACGTTCCGGTAACGTTGAGCAACTTGAAGCGAGACTGGGAGATTACAATCTTGAGGAGATGGAGAGGAGATCATTACTCCTAGCCGGCCCTCTCCTTGGCGAGCTAGGATTTGGAGTTTCCCGGACGTTTGGGACAGGCATTAATGGTGTGAGACGGAGCTGCACAATAGAGACAGAGAGACTCGGAGAGACGTCTTCGGCGCTCAGCAGGAGTTATACGGGAACGGCCAAGTTGCATGGGCTCATCTTTAGATGGTGACAGTTGACGAGGAGGAGGAGCAGAAGATTTTGGAGCAGATGATCTTCCACGCTCAGTTGCTCTCTCTCTGAAACGTAAATCAACTTTCGTGCAGAGTGAGATTAGCTCATCTAACTTAGAAGGTAAGTCTCTGGTAGCTAACTCATCTTTAATACGCTCAGATAAGCCATGCCAGAATGCAGCATACAGGGCCTCGTCGTTCCATGCCAGTTCGGATGCCAGGATCTGGAACTGTATCAGATATTGTCCTACAGTACGTGACCCCTGGCGTAAACGGAGAATCTCGGATGAAGCTGAGGTTACCCGGCCTGGCTCGTCGAAGATGCGCCTGAATGTTGACACGAAGGCAGTGTAGGAAGATAGCAGGGTGTCGGACCTCTCCCATAACGGTGATGCCCAATCAAGGGCTGAGCCACTGAGAAGAGAAATAATGTAGGCAATTTTTGTACGGTCACTGGGAAAATTGCCAGGTTGTAGCTCAAACTGAATCTCACACTGGTTGAGAAATCCCCTGCAGAATCTTGGAGATCCGTCAAATTTTGCTGGCGTTGGAAGATGAAGACGTGGAGCAGAAATGGGTAAGGTGGGTGGGGTTATAGCTGGAGTCACTGTGGTTGACGCACCAGACGCGCCTGATCCACGGAGAGTTGTCTGAATCCCATCCAGCCGAGTAGAGAGATCCTGGAGACAGCGGATGATGTGGCCCTGTGCAGCCTCCTGATGTTCTAGTCGGGCTGCCAGTTCTTGCATCGGCCTGGCCGCTTGATCCTGGTCTCCGGCTGGATTCATTAGGTCAGTGCTTACTGTCACAACTGAGGGCCTGAGCTGACGGGAGGCAGCCTCAGTTGTAGGGGCTGAGATGTACCGGAACCTGGGAGGTTGTATCAGACCCCTGGACATGTAAGTAACATGAATAATAACTGCCCGAAGGCGTGACCATGACAACTTGGATAAAAGTCAATGATGTTTATTATGACAACTCCGCAACACAGCAGCAGTAAAAGAAAACGTAAAAGTCAGCAAAGAATAAATACAGTTCCTGGGTACTACAGGATGGCAGGAGCTACAGGGCACTGGTAGTGTGAGATAGTTCTTATGATCTTCTAGATGGAAAGTCCTTACCAGGCCCGACTGTAGCAATGGAGATAACCCAGGATTGTGCCAGCTGGTGTTCCAGGAAAAGCTGGGTTGCTGAAGATAAAACAGCTGCTGTGGATACTGGCTGGAACCAGACTGTTGTTAGCACGGAGTGGATACTGTCTGGAACCAGTTAAATAATAAATGAACTTGGGAGCGATGAAATATGAACTGAAATGTAGAACTTGAGAGCGGAGAAATAATAATACCGGTGGAGAGTGGTAAAGTGTAGAAAGGACACCGGCCCTTTAAGGGAAGATGTACTCTGCTGGAAGCTGAGCTGGAAGCAGGTAATGTTGTAGCTGGAAACAGATGAATCCACAATGGATTGGAGAGTCAGGCTACACCGCAGGTGGAATGCTGGTGCGGGTCTCTATGGTGGAAGTCTTGAGACAGGAGCTGGAACCTGGAAGACAATCACAGGAGAGAGACAAACAGGAACTAGGTTTGACAACCAAAGCACTGACGCCTTCCTTGCTCAGGCACAGTGCATTTATACCTGCAGCAAGGAAGGGATTGGCTAGGCAATTATGCAGATTATCAATACTGAGAACAGATTGGTGGAAATGATCAGCTGACAGAATCCAAGATGGCTGCGCCCATGCAGACACTTGGAGGGAAGTTTGGTTTGTAATCCATGTGGTAATGAAAACAGTAATGGCGGCGCCGGCCACCGGAGACAGGAGGCGCCAGGCTGACAGATGCACATCCAACCACGCGGACACAGCGGAGGCCGCGGCTGACGTAATCGCCACTCAGACACTCTGCATGCAGAAGTTCAGGGACGGCGGCGGAGGCCGCGGGAGACGCCATGCCAGGTGTAATATGGCGTTTACTGTGACAGCGTCCCAGAGTGACAGGAGAGGATACAGGAATGTACACATCAGGATAACAGATGGGATCCGGTCCTGGAGCGCTGAGCCAGCCTTAGGAGGCATCTGATGGGTAAGAAATGGCGTCCAGATACCCGGATCGTGACACATAGCATATTAAACATGCATATATATATATATATGTACACACACTTACAGTACACATATATATACACATGTGTATATATATATCATATGTGTGTGTGTGTGTGTGTGTGTGTGTGTGTGTGTTTATATGTATGTATGTATGTATATACATGTGTATATATGTATGCACATGGATATTTATGTGCTATAATTAAAATAAAGTAAACTTTTATTAAGCACTTACAAGTGCCACTAGGAAGAAAGCAGGCTGCAGAGGACGCTAGACAGCCATTAATAATACTCAAGCAGCTAAAAAAATATATATATTTTTTTGTTGTAGTGGAGGGGGGTTTCTGGGTGCTCGGAAACCCCACCTGGGTGCGCCACTGGAATGGTACACGTAGACTGCAGAGTTTACCAGACGGAACCGGTGATGAGGAACTGTGGAAATCGTGCTGATGAACCAGTGTTAACAGGAGGAGAGTTGAATGACACTGGTGATGCTAGAGATCGATGATACAGAAGAATGGATGACTTGAGCACTGATGGTATAAAAGAAACCGATGGCAGAACATCGATAGTTTGGTGAAGCTGAACACCGATGGGAGCCAGACGCTGGAAGCCGGTGTTATAGAGCACTGCTAATAGCAGAAAGCAATGAGGACGCTGTAGAGTCAGGCTACTCCACAAGGTGGTAACTGGTGTGGGTCTCTGATGAAATGCAGACACAGGAGCTGGAATCCCTGGAACAGAATAATAACCACAAGCAGCAGAGACAGGATACACTGGTAATGACAACCAAAGCACTGACAACTTCCTGATCAGTTGCGCCCATACTGGTACTTGGAGGGAAATCTGGTTTGTAGCACTATAGGATGGTTTACAGTAATGGCGGCGGCCGCAGGAGTCAATGGACGCCATCCTGCGCACCAGACACACGGAGCCGGCGGCAGAGACCACAACGGGAGAGAGACGCCACGCAGACCCAATGTGCATTTGAATTATAGCGATGGCGGCAGCGGCCGCAACTGACTGGAGACGCCAGCAGAGCCATCTGAACACTGGAGGCACAGTAATGGCGGCGGAGGCCGCGGCGGGCTAGAACGCCATTTAAATTATAAGAGTTTCTTATGACAGCGTCTGCAGACTGGCAAAGAGGAGATATGAAGTGAGGATGTTTAGCAGCATGACTGAGATCCGGCCCTGGAACGTTGAGCCAGCCTCAGGAGACACCTGAAAGGTAAATAGTGGTGTCCTGTAACCTGGATCGTGACAGCTTCGTTCCATAGTCTTTGCTATGGAACAGGGGGACTTTATGGTATCCATGGATATACAGAATACTTATCTGCATATCCCTATTGCTCCTATGCATCAGCAACACCTTAGTTTCTCATACGTCCTAGAGGATGCTGGGGACACCATTAGAACCATGGGGTATAGACGGGATCCGCAGGAGACATGGGCACTTTAAGACTTTGAAAGGGGTGTGAACTGGCTCCTCCCTCTATGCCCCTCCTCCAGACTCCAGTTTTAGAATTGTGCCCAGTGAGACTGGACGCACTAAAGGGAGCTCTACTGAGTTTCTCTGTAAAGACTTTTTGTTAGGTTTTTTATTTTCAGGGAGGCTGCTGGCAATAGTCTTCCTGCTTCGTGGGACTTAGGGGAGAGAAGTATGACCCACTTCAAGTGAGTTCAAGGGCTCTGCTTCTGGCTACAGGACACCATTAGCTTCTGAGGGTTTGATCGCTGGGTACGCTCAGATTCTCGCTCCCACAGCCTGCCGTCACCCCCTTTCAGAGTCAGAAGTCAGAAGACAGGTGAGTAACCGAAGAAAAGAAGACTTCTCATCAGTGACTGCATTTGCAGAGGTACCGCGCAGCGGGCAGACGCTGCGCGCCAAGCTCCCACTCACACAGCACTGCAAGGTGCAGGGCGGGAGGGGGGGGGGGGACGGCACCCTGGGCTGCTGAAATCCTCATAAGCACACTGGCAAGAGGGGACATTAGTGCCGCGGCACTGTCCCAACCCCCGCCAGTATAAATATTGAAAAAAGCGGGACAGAAGCGCGCCATGACGGGGGCAGAGCTTCTTACTCACAGCTCACGGTGCCATTTCCTCTCCACAGAGACGCTTGTACTCCATACACACTGACAAGTACAGGGGTGAAAAACGGAGGGGGAAGGCATATAATTGGTGCAATATATATATTATAAAAGCGCTATAGGTCTGACATTGTCTTGGCTATTTCAGACCCGTTTTTCAGCGCAGGGTTGTGAGCTGGCAAATCCCCTCTGTGTCTCTGACAGACTTTACTGTGGGTCTGTCCCCTATATGCCCAGTGTGTCTGTGGGTGTTTGGTGCATGAGTGTTGACATGTCTGGGGCTGAAGGCTCTTCCCAGGAGGGATCTGTATTAGGGACGCAGACGGCTGCGGTGGTGACCCTGTCGGCACCGCCGACACCTATTTGGGTAAATGTATTGAACACCTTGAATGCTAACATGGCTCTTATTAGTAAGGGGTGATAATGTCAATTATTATCTTTAAACATAAAGCTGTACACTATTGCGGACTAAGTATGTTATTTGCGCACTGAGTACCGTAAGGGAACGCACTTAGCGTAACAGACGCTAGGCCGTGGGCGCGATGCTCGAGCGACACGTACGCTCACGGATTCACGCTTCGTACCAAGCACGCTATAGGCGTACCGAGTACCGTACTGCTACGCTATTGGCGTAGCAGACGCTGTGCCGTGAGAGTGAGACACGAGCGGCGCAGACGCTCACAGAATGATATACAGTAAACCTTGTTAACAAAACACAGTAAGAATATGCTTATACTCTAAACCTTAGTAGTCAAATACTGTAATGATGTAACGCTTAAAAACCTTAACAATGTGTATGCTGTTTGAGCGATTAAGACGCTAAGAGAGCCCTTTGCAGGAAAGTGAAGACACAACACAGAGTTTGGTTAAAAACCACAGCAGCTCTAACACCGCCGTGGATTATTCAGAGAAAAAAGAGGAAAACAGTACAAGTTATACACTAGAAACTAACAAGGAAATCTAACAGAATAACAGAGAATAATAGCTACAGAGAATATACATACGTGGGGAATACGTTCGCAAGCGCGACCTGGAATCCAGTCCTCAGCTATTCAGGTAGAAAGCCTTCAGAGTCATGAGGCTGGCCAGGCAACAGTTGTCTTTATATACACAACATACATTCACAATACAATGGTACCTGTAATCTCATTGTTCATTGGACACAGAGATGTGTCTCTATATTACAGCAAAGGTCATAGGTGGATTTGAACAGGTGGGCTGTGTCTTTCCCCAACTGCTCTGGTGGGAGGTATCCTCAGGATTCCCGCCGCATGTGTAATTTACAGCAAATACAGTTAATGTTCATAATCTATTTCTGTACATACCTATACGCAGGAGCGAGTGATCCTTTCCTAACTAACACCAAAATGTTACCCTTGAAATACCCTACAGCTGGATACTAGACACCACCTTTCAACCTTTATCTGACCCTTCCTATCATGCAAAGAGGAATCTCTCTGTCCAGGAACAGTTTAAACTAATCATACTCGCTGACATGGTCTAGGGGAATATTAACTACAAAATGCACTATTTGGGTTAAATATGCTACGATCGAGTCGCACGCTGCACGCTCACAAACTCCGCCGTAAATACACATCTCATGCGCACGAGACGCTGCGGTGTCTCTTTTTTTTTTTATTTATTGAAGCATGGATAAGAACATACAAAGTTTACAAAGTATTATAATACAATAAAGATATAGTGAAACAATGGCATAACAACAATGACGTTTTCTGGTGATAGTCATTATTTATCAACCCGTAAGGAAAGTAAAAAGGTAATGGAAAAAAAAATTATTATTACTTGGCGATCGTAGTTTAAGGTTACAAATATTCAGTTCAAACCCTCAATAGAATACGTGGCTATCACCTCCCATCTCAAAATAAATAAATAAATTAGATCGATGGTTCATCCAAGGCAATGGGGGGGTCCCCACCAAGGACACGTAGCCCATACCACGAGGTCAAACGCAGACTCTTATAGATTCCCTCCTGTACCGATAAGGATTGTGTTGCTATGTAGCTTTCCCATACATCGAAAAAAGGGCCCACCCGTCTATCCTTATCAAACATGGTTTCCACCCAGTCCTTCCTAAAAATGTTATGGAACTTTTCCTTGTATAAGGAGAGTGAAGGGGGACCTGGATGAATCCAATTCTGTAAAATTGTTTTTTTTTGCTGCCGAGCTTATGGCCAAAAGCAACTTTCTCCCTCCCTTGGTAATACGCTGAGATTTTGGGGGGAATCCAAAAATGGCCCACTCGGGGGAAAAAGGGACATAATTTAGTAGCTTAATTTCTGCGTCTCGCTTGATTCTCATCCAAAAGCCTCTGATTATTGGACATTCCCAAAAGCAATGAAATAAATCTGCCGCACACCTGGAGCATTTGGGACATCTATCAGAAGGGATTAAGCCCATAAGGAAGTGTCGATTGGGAGAGAGATATGTTCTATGTATAACATTGTAAAATAATTCCTGATACATGTTTGAGGAGAGGAGTTTACATGAGTTGTTGAGAAATTTCAAAAGGTCATCGGTAGAGAAGGTTGGAAAATGAACCAACCATTGACTCATTCTGGTTCGTATAGTGGTATGATCAATAGGATTATCAAGGAAGGTGTAGTGGTAGGAAATCGCTTTTTTTTGAGAGGGACCTTTCTGTATTAAAATATCCAAAGGATTATCCCAATCCAGGCTTTTAAATTCTCTCAACACCTGGGTAGTGTAATGTTGTGCCTGTAAAAACGCTACTGGGTAGTATTGAAGTATGTCAAACCTAGTCACTGCTTCCGAGAAAGTGAGAGGCCTCTTGTCCCTGAAGTGGATTAAATTCCCTATTGAAGAGACCCCCCCCCACCCGCCACAAGATGAAGGGGTGAGCCGCCATGCCGCCCTGAAAGTCAGGATTTTTGCAAAAAGGGAGGTGAACAGATAAGTGACCATTAAACCCGCACTTATGTCTCAAAATATGCCAGACCTTCCTCGTGTTCCACAAGAGAAAATTATCTCGAAGAGCAATCGGCATATTCTGGTCCTGGATGTGGAGAAAACTAATTATATTTAAATCTCCCAGTAGTTGAGATTCTAGTGCTGTGTTTGCATAAGTATTGGTTCCATGAATCCAATCAATTATATACCATAGGTGGGCTGCATGACTATAACGCACCACGTCTGGGAAATTAATGCCTCCACGTTCCCTAGTCTGGCACAACTTAAGAAAACTAATACGGGGACGTTTACCTTGCCAAACAAAGGAGCGGAAGAGACTGTTAATGAGTTTTGCATCTCTTTTAGTAAGAAGCAGAGGGAGAACCTGTAACAAATAGAGCAGCCTAGGGAAAGTGACCATTTTGATCAGATTCGCTCTTCCTAGATAGGAAAGAGTTAAATTTTTCCAACTGGTCAATTCTGCAGAAATATTGGATATAGCTTTGCTAATGTTGTGTTTGTATAGTTGAGAAGGATTTCTAGACAGAGTTATGCCTAAGTAGTTTATAGATGAGGAAGACCATTGGATTGGAACCCGGCTATTCCAATGCGGAATAGAACCACCAGGACCTAAAAGCATTCCCACTGACTTGTCTGCATTGATAACCAGTCCAGAGACCTCGCCATAAGAATTAATTTTATCCAAAAGAAGAGGGACTGTAATACTAGGATTATTAATATACAGCAAGAGATCGTCCGCGAAAGCCGAGATTTTCACCTCACTCGACCCAATACGTATTCCCTTAAATTGTGGCCAATGTTGAAGGATCCGTAAAACAGGGTCCAAAGATAAATTAAAGAGCAGGGGAGAAAGAGGACAACCCTGACGGGTGCCTCTCTGCAAGGCCAGCGTGCTACTTCTTAAACCGTTAACCAAAATTGAGGTAGAGGGAGATTGATAAAAAAAAAGAAATGAGTCTTATAAAATTTTCATCAAAGTCCCTCCATTCTAGAACAGCAAACATATGTTGCCAGAGCACTGTGTCAAACGCCTTATGAGTGTCTACACTTAGCACCATATTATCTGAGTTGGGAGACTGCATAGAGGAAATGGTCGCTGCAATCGCAGATCTTATAGCCCGAACCGAATGCCTACCCGCTACAAAACCGAGTTGGTGGTCAGTGAGTAAATTCGGTAGTATTTGTTGCAGGCGGTTAGCCATAATTTTGGACAAAATTTTAAAATCAGTATTCAATAACGTAATGGGCCTATAAGAACCCAATAATTGGGGATCCTTATCTGGTTTCGGCAATAAAATTGTATGTGACTCATTAAATGACGGGTACAGTGGAGAATCTCTATATATAGTTTGATAAAGCTATGCAATGCTGGAATAATATTGTCATGTAGAATTTTGTAATAATCTCCGGACAGGCCATCCGGTCCCGGGGCTTTTCGTGGTGGAAGCTTTTTGATAACTTGAGAGATTTCCTCTAAAGTGACCACTCCACTAAGTTGTTCGTTTTGGGCCTGTGATAGTTTAGGGAGGCGGGCTTCCTGAAGAATTCTATTTTGTCATTCCGGATCTATTTCCTGATTAGCATAAAGGTTGCTGTAATATTCATGAAACAGATGCAGAATTTGTTTTGAGTCTGTGGCGACAGTACGGTCATGCGGGTTTTTAATAACCCCAATATGAGTCTTAGTCTTCCAGGGGCGTGACATATTAGCAAGAAGTCTTCCCGCCTTGTTCCCCCACCTATAATATTTGTATTTGGAAATCTCCAATGAATGTTTAGCCTGAGTGAGAAGAAACGATTCCAACAGTTGCCTGGCTTTTCTATATGTGTCTAAATTGCTGTCATTCGGATTTAAAGAATATGCGGCAAAACTGGCTGAAACTTCCTCCCTCAAGGCATTATACGTGATTGTGGATTCTCTCTTTTCTCTAGCTACATAACTTATTATGTGTCCCCGCAACACCGCCTTTGAGGATTCCCAGAATAGAAGGGGAGAGTCCCAATGCTCAATATTATCGTCCGTATATTCTGCCCATCGAGCATTAAGATAAAGTTTGAAATCTTCAGAATCAATTAAGTGAGAAGGGAATCTCCACAATCTATCTGGAGACGGAGCAGACCCCACAGTCAATGCAACGGAAATCGGGGCATGGTCCGAGACCAGAATGTCATGTAGGTTTGTGTTGGAAAGATTCGTCATAAGAATGTCCGAGATCATAAGATAATCTATTCTGGAAAAAGACCTATGTACTCCCGAATGAAACGTGAACGATCTATCCGAGGGATTGAGCAATCGCCATGGATCCGACAAGCCCAGAGATGTTGCAAATGTCGGGACAATTCCCCATTGAGAGGAATGTGGATTGGTAGCTGGCGGAGATTTGTCTAAAGTAGGATTTGCAACCGTGTTGAAGTCTCCCCCAATTATTAAAGGGAAATTATCCCTCTGGTTAAGGATCTGCAACATATTATTAAAAAAAATATGTGTATCTACATTCGGAGTGTAAATATTGACTAAAGTATAGTTGTAGTTATAAATTTGAATGTCCATTATTATAAATCTTCCCTCAGGATCAGTAAGCTGGTTCAATATGTTAAAAGGTAACGATCTGCGTAGCAATATGGCGAAACCTCTGGACTTGGTACGATAAGGTGCATCGACACATAGACTAATCCAAGGGGCACGAAGAGAAGAACCCTCCCCACTTTTCCAATGGGTCTCTTAAAGAAACATTACGTCAGCATTAAATTTACGTGGGTGATTAACAATGCGTTTGCACTTCACTGGGCTGTTGGCACCGCTCACATTCCAGGATAATATATATAGTTGGGCAGGGGCGTTGGGACTAGTGCACCTTCCAGGGGCATGACTAACCCACCCCCCCAGGGGCAAATGAGGACATGCAGACATTAGACTGTTTTGAGGCGATTGAGACAATATTTTTTAATGTGAAAAAAAAATTAGACTGGGAGGGTGTTTTGTTATTATGAGGTTGACCGCCACATATCCTGTACAAAAAATTAACATAATAAGACATCCATGCTTCAAATCAACACATTTTTCCAATTTTCCTATAGCAGTAACAAGTATCGTAGGGACCCGCAGCATTTTAGCTACTTGGGACCACTAAACCTTCCCAAAATAAAAAAATGGGAACAGGTAGGCCAGAGGAGGAAGAATAGTAAAATACCACACGCAAAGAAACAAAACCAATAATAAATAAATAAAAAAAGAGGGGGGGGGGGGACAAACGGAGGTGAAAATCAGTTTGTAGTGACTCTAGCTACATGTAAGATTGCAATAGGCATGGATCCAACAGCTCATTCCGTTCCCCCAGGGGCTCCACGAATCATAATCCTCTCCGGGGCAACACTAGTAGGTATAAAGACCAAGGAGCTCTCCGGGTCCGATCAAGTCATTTCAACCATTTTAAACTAAAAGACAGAGTCACCTCCGCAAAGTGAGACATATATAAAGAAGAAGAAAAAAAAAGGGGGGGGGGGGAAGTACAAGGGTGTTAAGCATATTGTGATACAGTCCCTCTAAACTACTGGTGATTCGGGGATCGAGGCGGTGAGTTGTTAGACATAAGTTGGCATTGTGCCAGTTGGGGGTCGTCAAAATATACGGGTTGGCCATCTATCATCACCCTGAGTTTGGCTGGATATAGCAAAGCAAATCGGCATTCGTGATCATGTAGGTAACGACAAATCTCAGAGAATGCCTTACGCTTTTGGGACACACTCACGGAGAAATCCTGGAAAATTAAGATTTTATGGGTCTGGACAATTAATGGTTGTGAATTACGATATTGGGTCAGGATTTTTTCTTTGACCCTGTAGTCTAAAAATTTGGCCACAACCGGTCTGGATCTACCCTGGACATTTCTTTGAATTGGGCAAACTCTATGGGCCCTTTCAATTTGAGGTACAGGGAAATCTGCACCCAGACCCAAAGCCGGAGGGAGATCAACACTAAGAAAATGTATCAATTGGGCATCAGGAATCGATTCCGGGATCCCTATAAATCGAAGATTAGCTCGCCTGTTGCGATTTTCGAGATCATCTATTTTATCTTGGAGGGACTGCAAGGCATTGGAGTGTGAATGTCCCTGCTGTTGTACTACCTGCAGGGAATCTTCTACATCACTAGTTCTCTGCTCTAAGGTATCCAGGCGAGTAGAGTGGGAGTCGAGCCTAGCTAATGCAGTGTCCAATTTAGTATTTAAATCCTCAAGAGGCTTCTTCAAGAGGGGTAAGATAATTTTGGACATTTCTTTCGCCATTTCAGCTAGGGGGAGAGATTCCACTGGGATAACCTGTATGGTAGCGGGTGTGTGAGAATCCTGTGAGTCATCCGACACACACGCAGAGGGAGGGGAAGCCTTTTTATCCCCTTTATTCTTGTTTCTAACCATGTCTGAAGTAGAGGGAGAGCAGTGTGTAACCGATAATTTGTCCACGAATTTATCCATGCCCCTCCCCGGGCCCACCGAACAGAATATGGTACCGCAACCACTCGATACCAGAACAGTAAATAGAAATAAAATGAACACCTGTAAATTGTGCTGTGGTTACATATGATCAGTAAAAAGTATCCTCCAGCCACCCTACTCATCTACCCTCCCATATCACATCCCTGTGTGGAGGTCTAGTAAGGAGATTCCACAGTATAGAGGCAGTGAAGAAAAGGAGTCACCTCCGTTAGAGACAATACAATTCTGAAATACACTGGAGGGTCACTTAAGTGAATAAAACAAAAAATGAAAACAAAAATCAGCCCCCCTGGGCGTATCTCTAGTTGAGAGAGTAACAAAGCACCCACTAGGACGGTACTGTGATGATAACAGATAAACTTTATTCACTATAGTACTGAATGTGAAAGCACCTCGTAACAATAAGGTGTTTAAGGTCTGCACAAGAGTAATATATTCCCTATACTGTGCCACTCAATCCCCTTCTGGTTGCATAGAAAAATAATAGCGCAGGTTATGCTAGGAATAACGCCCCCACCGCCACAGCACAAGAGCACAACTACATTGATATCAACCACTAATGGGAGTAGTAATTACAGTAAGGTTGTGGGTAGGAATATAGGGTTACATACCAAATGCAATAGTTATTATTGATAAAAAATAAAAAAAAATAAAAAAAGGGGGTCAGTAGAGTGAAAAGCAGGAGTAGGAGAATAGCTCAGGAAGAGCAGACGGGAGAGTGTTTGTAGAAAGGGAGCAGCACAGTATTTGAAAAAAGGATCTAGAGTAGGGAAGAGAGAAATAAAAAGGAGAGGAAAGGTAGAATGCTAGAACGGAAAGACCGTTATCACATATGCAAACAGTACCAATAAGATATTGCGACAGGCGAATCTTCTGAGTACCGCAAGGAAGTCCAAAGCACCTGCTGTTGTCCTGCTGTTAAGAATTATGGTTAGCCTCAGCGTATCTTGATCCTCGGCATCAGAGGAAAGAAAGTCACCACCAAGGAGCTCTGCTTCAGCTCAGCCCAGAGCCCCACCATGGATAAGATCTTCCACCCTCCAGTCACAGTGCCGTCCGCCCGCCTGGGTCACGATGATGAGGGTCCTCTCTGCACCGCGGCCGCCGTCAATTCAAGGAGCGTCCTCACTCCTCTGCATAATATCAGAAACCAGGGCCGGGAGCTGCGTTAATGCGTGCACCGAGCAGCAGATGAGGGGTTGTAGCGATGGGACCAGCGTGTGCCGAGGCGCAGTCCCAGCGTCCCTTTCCAGCCGGGGTCAGGGAGAGCCGTCCCTCAACCAGGGCCACGGAGCCGCGTCAGATGACCAGTGCAGGACGGAGTCCCAGCGTCCCCCTCCAGCCGGGGTCAGGGAGAGCCGTCCCCCAACCAGGGCCACGGAGCCGCGTCAGATGACCAGTGCAGGACGGAGTTCTGAGGGTCCCCTTCTCGCTGTGGTTGCCGCCGATACCCCTCCAGACCGCTCAGCTGCAGAGTCCGGGGACAGGAGCCGATGTAGGTGTCCCGAATCCTCTCGAGTGGCTCACAGCCGTCGCTCCCCGAGCCACCCGCAGTAAGTAACTGGCGTCCACTGGATACTTGAAATACAGGGGGAGCCACAGTGCGCCCGCTCCGACACTAGCACCGCTTACACTTTTTTGCGCCAAAGCAGGCGTTCATGGAGGCCGTCACACGCGTCGGCCAGACTCCGGTGTAAGTGTAAATTCCCGAGTAGATAAAGGGGCTACCTGATTCCTCAACACTTCAGGAGTCTAGTAAAGCAGTAATCGTCCCCCAAACTGCTGAAGAGCGGTAGATGTAGATCGATTACCGTTCTCTAGCCCGGGAGGGAAACTAAAGTGCGGCCATACTTGATGCCCCGCCCACCGGAAGTCGCTGCAGCGTCTCTTACGCAACTTGCGAGTATGTGCACGCACGGGGACCAAGTGCACGAGCAGCGTGCATGTGCATGAGAGGTTATTACTAGAGATGAGCGGGTTCGGTTTCTCTGAATCCGAACCCGCCCGAACTTCATGTTTTTTTTCACGGGTCCGAGCGACTCGGATCTTCCCGCCTTGCTCGGTTAACCCGAGCGCGCCCGAACGTCATCATGACGCTGTCGGATTCTCGCGAGGCTCGGATTCTATCGCGAGACTCGGATTCTATATAAGGAGCCGCGCGTCGCCGCCATTTTCACACGTGCATTGAGATTGATAGGGAGAGGACGTGGCTGGCGTCCTCTCCATTTAGATTAGGGTTGAGAGAGAGAGAGAGAGATTGACCTGAGGCTGTGATACTGTAGAAGAGAGTGCAGAGTTTAGTGACTGACGACCACAGTGACCACCAGACAGTGCAGTTGTTTGTTTTATTTAATATATCCGTTCTCTGCCTGAAAAAAACGATACACACAGTGACTCAGTCACATACCATATCTGTGTGCACTGCTCAGCCCAGTGTGCTGCATCAATGTATATATATATCTGACTGTGCTCAGCTCACACAGCTTATAATTGTGGGGGAGACTGGGGAGCACTGCAGTGCCAGTTATAGGTTATAGCAGGAGCCAGGAGTACATAATATTATATTAAAATTAAACAGTGCACACTTTTGCTGCAGGAGTGCCACTGCCAGTGTGACTAGTGACCAGTGACCTGACCACCAGTATATATAATATTAGTAGTATACTATCTCTTTATCAACCAGTCTATATTAGCAGCAGACACAGTACAGTGCGGTAGTTCACGGCTGTGGCTACCTCTGTGTCGGCACTCGGCAGCCCGTCCATAATTGTATATACCACCTAACCGTGGTTTTTCTTTCTTTCTTTATAGTCATACTAGTTACGAGTATACTATCTCTTTATCAACCAGTCTATATTAGCAGCAGACACAGTACAGTGCGGTAGTTCACGGCTGTGGCTACCTCTGTGTCGGCACTCGGCAGCCCGTCCATAATTGTATATACCACCTAACCGTGGTTTTTTTTTCTTTCATTATACATACATACTAGTTACGAGTATACTATCTCTTTATCAACCAGTCTATATATTAGCAGCAGACACAGTACAGTGCGGTAGTTCACGGCTGTGGCTACCTCTGTGTCGGCACTCGGCAGCCCGTCCATAATTGTATATACCACCTAACCGTGGTTTTTTTTATTTCTTAATACATACATACTAGTTACGAGTATACTATCTCTTTATCAACCAGTCTATATTAGCAGCAGACACCGTACAGTGCGGTAGTTCACGGCTGTGGCTACCTCTGTGTCGGCACTCGGCAGCCCGTCCATAATTGTATATACCACCTAACCGTGGTTTTTTTTTCTTTCTTTATACATACATACTAGTTACGAGTATACTATCTCTTTATCAACCAGTCTATATTAGCAGCAGACACAGTACAGTGCGGTAGTTCACGGCTGTGGCTACCTCTGTGTCGGCACTCGGCAGCCCGTCCATAATTGTATATACCACCTAACCGTGGTTTTTTTTCCTTTCTTTATACATACATACTAGTTACGAGTATACTATCTCTTTATCAACCAGTCTATATATTAGCAGCAGACACAGTACAGTGCGGTAGTTCACGGCTGTGGCTACCTCTGTGTCGGCACTCGGCAGCCCGTCCATAATTGTATATACCACCTAACCGTGGTTTTTTTTTCTTTCTTTATAGTCATACTAGTTACGAGTATACTATCTCTTTATCAACCAGTCTATATTAGCAGCAGACACAGTACAGTGCGGTAGTTCACGGCTGTGGCTACCTCTGTGTCGGCACTCGGCAGCCCGTCCATAATTGTATATACCACCTAACCGTGGTTTTTTTTCCTTTCTTTATACATACATACTAGTTACGAGTATACTATCTCTTTATCAACCAGTCTATATATTAGCAGCAGACACAGTACAGTGCGGTAGTTCACGGCTGTGGCTACCTCTGTGTCGGCACTCGGCAGCCCGTCCATAATTGTATATACCACCTAACCGTGGTTTTTTTTTCTTTCTTTATAGTCATACTAGTTACGAGTATACTATCTCTTTATCAACCAGTCTATATTAGCAGCAGACACAGTACAGTGCGGTAGTTCACGGCTGTGGCTACCTCTGTGTCGGCACTCGGCAGCCCGTCCATAATTGTATATACCACCTAACCGTGTTTTTTTTTTCTTTCTTTATACATACATACTAGTTACGAGTATACTATCTCTTTATCAACCAGTCTATATATTAGCAGCAGACACAGTACAGTGCGGTAGTTCACGGCTCTGTGTCGGCACTCGGCAGCCCGTCCATAATTGTATACTAGTATCCAATCCATCCATCTCCATTGTTTACCTGAGGTGCCTTTTAGTTGTGCCTATTAAAATATGGAGAACAAAAATGTTGAGGTTCCAAAATTAGGGAAAGATCAAGATCCACTTCCACCTCGTGCTGAAGCTGCTGCCACTAGTCATGGCCGAGATGATGAAATGCCAGCAACGTCGTCTGCCAAGGCCGATGCCCAATGTCATAGTACAGAGCATGTCAAATCCAAAACACCAAATATCAGTAAAAAAAGGACTCCAAAACCTAAAATAAAATTGTCGGAGGAGAAGCGTAAACTTGCCAATATGCCATTTACCACACGGAGTGGCAAGGAACGGCTGAGGCCCTGGCCTATGTTCATGGCTAGTGGTTCAGCTTCACATGAGGATGGAAGCACTCAGCCTCTCGCTAGAAAAATGAAAAGACTAAAGCTGGCAAAAGCAGTAGCACCGCAAAGAACTGTGCGTTCTTCGAAATCCCAAATCCACAAGGAGAGTCCGACTCCAATTGTGTCGGTTGCGATGCCTGACCTTCCCAACACTGGACGTGAAGAGCATGCGCCTTCCACCATTTGCACGCCCCCTGCAAGTGATGGAAGGAGCACCCGCAGTCCAGTTCCTGATAGTCAGATTGAAGATGTCAGTGTTGAAGTACACCAGGATGAGGAGGATATGGGTGTTGCTGGCGCTGGGGAGGAAATTGACCAGGAGGATTCTGATGGTGAGGTGGTTTGTTTAAGTCAGGCACCCGGGGAGACACCTGTTGTCCGTGGTAGGAATATGGCCGTTGACATGCCTGGTGAAAATACCAAAAAAATCAGCTCTTCGGTGTGGAAGTATTTCACCAGAAATGCGGACAACAGGTGTCAAGCCGTGTGTTCCCTTTGTCAAGCTGTAATAAGTAGGGGTAAGGACGTTAACCACCTCGGAACATCCTCCCTTATACGTCACCTGCAGCGCATTCATAATAAGTCAGTGACAAGTTCAAAAACTTTGGGTGACAGCGGAAGCAGTCCACTGACCAGTAAATCCCTTCCTCTTGTAACCAAGCTCACGCAAACCACCCCACCAACTCCCTCAGTGTCAATTTCCTCCTTCCCCAGGAATGCCAATAGTCCTGCAGGCAATGTCACTGGCAATTCTGACGAGTCCTCTCCTGCCTGGGATTCCTCCGATGCATCCTTGCGTGTAACGCCTACTGCTGCTGGCGCTGCTGTTGTTGCTGCTGGGAGTCGATGGTCATCCCAGAGGGGAAGTCGTAAGCCCACTTGTACTACTTCCAGTAAGCAATTGACTGTTCAACAGTCCTTTGCGAGGAAGATGAAATATCACAGCAGTCATCCTGCTGCAAAGCGGATAACTGAGGCCTTGACAACTATGTTGGTGTTAGACGTGCGTCCGGTATCCGCCGTTAGTTCACAGGGAACTAGACAATTTATTGAGGCAGTGTGCCCCCGTTACCAAATACCATCTAGGTTCCACTTCTCTAGGCAGGCGATACCGAGAATGTACACGGACGTCAGAAAAAGACTCACCAGTGTCCTAAAAAATGCAGTTGTACCCAATGTCCACTTAACCACGGACATGTGGACAAGTGGAGCAGGGCAGGGTCAGGACTATATGACTGTGACAGCCCACTGGGTAGATGTATGGACTCCCGCCGCAAGAACAGCAGCGGCGGCACCAGTAGCAGCATCTCGCAAACGCCAACTCTTTCCTAGGCAGGCTACGCTTTGTATCACCGCTTTCCAGAATACGCACACAGCTGAAAACCTCTTACGGCAACTGAGGAAGATCATCGCGGAATGGCTTACCCCAATTGGACTCTCCTGTGGATTTGTGGCATCGGACAACGCCAGCAATATTGCGTGTGCATTAAATATGGGCAAATTCCAGCACGTCCCATGTTTTGCACATACCTTGAATTTGGTGGTGCAGAATTTTTTAAAAAACGACAGGGGCGTGCAAGAGATGCTGTCGGTGGCCAGAAGAATTGCGGGACACTTTCGGCGTACAGGCACCACGTACAGAAGACTGGAGCACCACCAAAAACTACTGAACCTGCCCTGCCATCATCTGAAGCAAGAAGTGGTAACGAGGTGGAATTCAACCCTCTATATGCTTCAGAGGTTGGAGGAGCAGCAAAAGGCCATTCAAGCCTATACAATTGAGCACGATATAGTAGGTGGAATGCACCTGTCTCAAGCGCAGTGGAGAATGATTTCAACGTTGTGCAAGGTTCTGATGCCCTTTGAACTTGCCACACGTGAAGTCAGTTCAGACACTGCCAGCCTGAGTCAGGTCATTCCCCTCATCAGGCTTTTGCAGAAGAAGCTGGAGACATTGAAGGAGGAGCTAACACGGAGCGATTCCGCTAGGCATGTGGGACTTGTGGATGGAGCCCTTAATTCGCTTAACAAGGATTCACGGGTGGTCAATCTGTTGAAATCAGAGCACTACATTTTGGCCACCGTGCTCGATCCTAGATTTAAAGCCTACCTTGGATCTCTCTTTCCGGCAGACACAAGTCTGCTGGGGTTGAAAGACCTGCTGGTGACAAAATTGTCAAGTCAAGCGGAACGCGACCTGTCAACATCTCCTCCTTCACATTCTCCCGCAACTGGGGGTGCGAGGAAAAGGCTCAGAATTCCGAGCCCACCCGCTGGCGGTGATGCAGGGCAGTCTGGAGCGACTGCTGATGCTGACATCTGGTCCGGACTGAAGGACCTGACAACGATTACGGACATGTCGTCTACTGTCACTGCATATGATTCTCTCAACATTGATAGAATGGTGGAGGATTATATGAGTGACCGCATCCAAGTAGGCACGTCACACAGTCCGTACTTATACTGGCAGGAAAAAGAGGCAATTTGGAGGCCCTTGCACAAACTGGCTTTATTCTACCTAAGTTGCCCTCCCACAAGTGTGTACTCCGAAAGAGTGTTTAGTGCCGCCGCTCACCTTGTCAGCAATCGGCGTACGAGGTTACATCCAGAAAATGTGGAGAAGATGATGTTCATTAAAATGAATTATAATCAATTCCTCCGCGGAGACATTGACCAGCAGCAATTGCCTCCACAAAGTACACAGAGAGCTGAGATGGTGGATTCCAGTGGGGACGAATTGATAATCTGTGAGGAGGGGGATGTACACGGTGATATATCGGAGGGTGATGATGAGGTGGACATCTTGCCTCTGTAGAGCCAGTTTGTGCAAGGAGAGATTAATTGCTTCTTTTTTGGGGGGGGTCCAAACCAACCCGTCATATCAGTCACAGTCGTGTGGCAGACCCTGTCACTGAAATGATGGGTTGGTTAAAGTGTGCATGTCCTGTTTTGTTTATACAACATAAGGGTGGGTGGGAGGGCCCAAGGACAATTCCATCTTGCACCTCTTTTTTCTTTTCTTTTTCTTTGCGTCATGTGCTGTTTGGGGAGGGTTTTTTGGAAGGGACATCCTGCGTGACACTGCAGTGCCACTCCTAGATGGGCCCGGTGTTTGTGTCGGCCACTAGGGTCGCTTATCTTACTCACACAGCTACCTCATTGCGCCTCTTTTTTTCTTTGCGTCATGTGCTGTTTGGGGAGGGTTTTTTGGAAGGGACATCCTGCGTGACACTGCAGTGACACTCCTAGATGGGCCCGGTGTTTGTGTCGGCCACTAGGGTCGCTTATCTTACTCACACAGCTACCTCATTGCGCCTCTTTTTTTCTTTGCGTCATGTGCTGTTTGGGGAGGGTTTTTTGGAAGGGACATCCTGCGTGACACTGCAGTGCCACTCCTAGATGGGCCCGGTGTTTGTGTCGGTCACTAGGGTCGCTAATCTTACTCACACAGCTACCTCATTGCGCCTCTTTTTTTCTTTGCGTCATGTGCTGTTTGGGGAGGGTTTTTTGGAAGGGCCATCCTGCGTGACACTGCAGTGCCACTCCTAGATGGGCCCGGTGTTTGTGTCGGCCACTAGGGTCGCTTATCTTACTCACACAGCGACCTCGGTGCAAATTTTAGGACTAAAAATAATATTGTGAGGTGTGAGGTATTCAGAATAGACTGAAAATGAGTGGAAATTATGGTTTTTGAGGTTAATAATACTTTGGGATCAAAATGACCGCCAAATTCTATGATTTAAGCTGTTTTTTAGGTTTTTTGGAAAAAAACACCCGAATCCAAAACACACCCGAATCCGACAAAAAAAATTCGGTGAGGTTTTGCCAAAACGCGGTCAAACCCAAAACACGGCCGCGGAACCGAACCCAAAACTAAAACACAAAACCCGAAAAATTTCCGGCGCTCATCTCTAGTTATTACAAGGGGTATGCATCATGATATTTTTCGACTTTGGCAGTCAACAATAACTTCCACTATCTAAACAATTAAGCAGAAAAATATACAATACAATGGAATACCTATAAATGATTGGGTGGGGGAGGAGAGGAGAAGGTGGGAAATGTTTGACCTAGTGGGATAGTAAAAGCATGTATGTATGAAATTCATGTCTGAGGGACATGTATCATCGTGCCGTACATGTTCTAGATAAGCTTCGAGGTATTGCGAAGTATACATTAAATCCTTCTTATCCCGTATTAAGGGTCTGTAAGTGGGCCAACAAACACTACCGAGCTCTTTTCGGCTTCTTGTTCCAACAAATGAGGTGCACATTTAGTTGATGATACATGGGGGGGAAAAACATGTGAGTGCTAATATATGTACCTATATCATCTGTCGACTATGTGTGTCACTACCTGAAGATCGTAGAGATGAAGATAAGAAACATGTTATAAATACATTCATATGATAATGTGTGTAATTGTCCTTGGATGTCTGTTGAAGTCTTGTCCGGATAGGTGTATCTTTGCTGTGGGTGGTAAGCAAAGTTTTTCAAGTGTCCATAGAAAGTTAAAGTCTCTAAAGTGTCTCGCAAAGTCTGTGAAAAAGTTCATCAAAGGTCTGTGGCAGTGTGCATCAAAATCTTCTTCCGAGTGGATGTCTTTTTACCTTGAAGAAAAACAAAGGAGAAACGGGTGAAAGAATCGGACCGCGGAATCATGTCTTATCCCAGTATTGTCTCAATTGATGGGTCATAAATTAAACCAGTTGTTGCAACAATGCCCTCGCTCCTCAAACTCATCAATTTGGTACTGCGCTTGCAATGCATTAAAATCCGAACACATCTGCATATCAAACCAATCATTATGACAACTCCCAGGATACACAAGAGAAATTTCCCTACATTCACGATAACATTTTGAGCCCATTCTCCTGAACCTGAGAACCAATTGCGTGGGTTCAACCATGAAACCCAGCCAGTCAGTTCATTACTCACAGCAGTAAGGGTAAGGTTGTGTCTCCTTCGGAACTTCCACTTCAATTGCAAGATATCATCCATCTTTTGATCTATGACCTTGGTTGGGTCATCAGTGCTGTTTGTGATATACGTACAGCACTTTACACCATACTGAGTTGCTAGGGTGACACAATACCCGCCTGTCACCGCTGTGATGTAATTGAGAACCATCCTGTGCTGGATCAGTTCCGTTTTGTAAGCTTGCAATTCCCTCCCAGTATACCTGAAGGTGTCATCATACATCTCGGTGATATTGTCTATCAGGTTCGCTAGCGCATTAATATACCTAAAATTTATAATTCCTCTGGCGGTACGGGTGATATCTAACGCGAGTAGGAATTGAATCCCGGTGAATTCGTGGATCAAATCAGAGGCTGCGTGCTCTGTCCTATCTATAAGGTGTCTCTTAACAATGTGTTCATAATGAGTGTGAGTGTAAGGAGCTTGAGCATTGCGGTGAACGTCTTTCATCTTATCATGGGTAATGGTCATTACTTCTGGCAACACTTCCAATGTAACACAATCCCTCTTAGTTTGGGGCAAGCCACTTATACGCCTTCCTCCCACATATGAAATATGCATCATCGGGGAGGACATATGGGACAGAATATGACATCACCATATTGCAAACCTTCCAGGTGAAAAATCCTATCCCTAACTTTCTCATCTATTCAGTACATGTATCAGGCTGTATGATATGCGCACAGTATCCTGGTGATACTTCTCCAACCCGCATGGTCCTACTTCCTAGAGTATACCTATACTGAAAATATCTCCCACTGTTGGCTATTTGGCTTATAAGTTCTGAGTCTACGGGCATTCTATCGGCTCTGTGTGAAAATGCCATGGTTTGGTTATTCCATGTCACTTCCCAATTTCCCGGCTTTCGGGGATTGGAAATGTTGAAACATATTAAGGACCTATCCACATGATATTGGTGGAGCTTCAAACTAGGTGGCCTAGAAATGTTAAATTTCTTGTCCACCGGTCTCCCACCCCTTAATTCAAGTACCTCATCTAGTGTTAAAGGGTACAGTACTAGTCCTTACTTGCTCTGACCTTGTGGTACTTCTGAGCACACCCAGCATTCCGTTTGGTTTAAAACCTTACCCACTAATGAGTGATAGTCACTCAATGGATGACGGTCCATGTTGACATTAAGGCTGGACTGACATCTCTGGATGCACCCGTCCTCAACTATGTTTTCACAATTCCTACAGATACAATTCTCCTCAGCTAACAATCCTTCACAATGTCTCCGTGTCATGACTACCAGATCGTTTTCTGATACTCGCCTTTGCTAGGTGATTGTGTTGCTCTTGGAATTCTACGAATCCGTCCTTGTCATCAGAACCCATTCCAGATCCTTTCTCGACCTCTCTCGTACTCTCACCGAAACAGACTGTTCTGGTCAACAACAGGGTCAACAGGAAAACCCGGAACGCAGTCTCTTGGGGCGAGTCCATCTTACAGGAGGAGAAAGAAAGAGTGGTAATGGGAGGTAAAGAAAATAATAGAAGGGAAAGAAAACTGGTGCGACAACCGCCTCTGGTCTTGTAGTTTTCTGTGCTCAGGTGCCGTGACAACAGTCCCGCCTCTCAACCTTCCCGGAACAGGCACTCCAGTGATACGATTTCCTCTACACTCTGCTCTTTGTCACGGGCTTTCTCTGGGTCAGCGACCTTCTTACAGTGGGACGAGTGGACCCAAGTCTCTCTTTCGGCAACCTTCACTGCTGTCGTGCTGGTCAGTAGAACTTGGTATGGTCCCTCCCACCGGTCAATCAGGCAACCTGAGCGTAGAAAATTTCGAATCATTACATAATCCCCAGGTTCAATGTCATGACAATTACTGTCTGGCAGATCAGGAATCACTAGCTTTAGATTGCTGTTTTGATTCCTCAACTGCTTGCTCATCTTAACCAAATACTTTACAGTCACTTCATTGTTACATTTCAAATCATCCTGGGGGTCAATCATTACATGGGGTTGTCGACCAAAAAGAATCTCAAAGGGTGACAGGTTAAGAGGGGACCTGGGAGTGGTTCTGATGCTGTACAATACAAGTGGCAAAGCTTCTGGCCACAACAATCCAGTTTCAGCCATCACTTTGCTCAACTTGTTCTTAATAGTGCTGTTTACTCTTTCCACTTTCGCACTCGCCTGTGGGCGGTATGAAGTATGCAGCTTACTATTAATTCCCATTAATTTGCACATTACCTGAAAGACTTCACCTGTAAAATGGGTACCCCTATTACTTTTAATTATCCTAGGGATACCATACCTGCACACAAATTCCTGCACAATTTTCTTAGCAGTAAACACAGCAGTATTTGTGGCAGCGGGGAACGCTTCTACCCAATTTGAAAACACATCAATACAAACCAATACATACTTAAAATTTCTACAGGGTGGCAATTGTATGAAATCAATTTGTATTACCTGAAAAGGGCCATCCGTTGGCGGGATATGGGATGGTTCTGTTGGTATTGCCTTTCCAATATTCTTCCTCAAGCAGGTGAGGCATGTCATTGCTCTCTTACCCGCATGAGAAGAAAATCCTGGCGCGCACCAGTAGGCTCTTACCAACTTGCACATACCTTCTTTGCCCAAATGAGTCAGACCATGTGCCGCCTCAGCTAAACTTGGAAGGTATGCTCTGGGTGCCACTGGCTTACCCTGTCCATCTGTCCAGAGTCCTGAGGACTCCTGGCCATATCCTTTTGACCTCCAGACTGCCTTTTCCTGTGGGGCACACGAATTTTGCATTTCACTCAATTTCTGTGTGTTGACTGTATTGAATACCATCAGTTGTGTGATGTCTGTCTGTATGGGGGTGCTGGCTGCTGATTTAGCAGCTTCGTCTGCCCGGCTGTTACCAAGTGACACTGGGTCTTGGCTGTACGTGTGGGCTTTACAATTGATAACAGCCACTCTGTCAGGTTCCTGTATCGCTGCTAGAAGTATTTTGATGTGAGTCGCATGCGCCACGGGTGTGCCAGCTGCCGTCATGAAATTTCTGAGGCGCTATAGGGCCCCGAAATCATGCGCTACGCCAAAGGCATACCTAGAATCCGTGTAGATATTGGCTGACTTACCTTTAGCCAATTCACACACTCTGGTTAGGGCGACCAGCTCAGCAACTTGTGCTGAGTGAGGTGGGCCCAGGGGTTCCGCTTCTATGGTACCTTTGTCATCTACGACTGCGTATCCTGCGTCTCCCAAGTCTGTCTGTCTGTGGCAACTACCGTCAGTGTAGAAAGTAAAATCTACACCTTCCAGTGGGTTGTCACTGATGTCGGCCCTTGCAGTGAAATTTTGGGTCAAATATTCCATACAATCATGTGTGTCAGTGTCTGTACTAAATCCTCCTTCACCATCACTCTCATCCCCCACCCTTTGTGCCTGTCCAGGCACACCTGGGAGATACGTTGCAGGATTTAGTGCGCTGCATCTCCTTATGGTGATGTTTACAGGGGCCATTAGTGCTAATTCCCACCTTGTAAACCGTGCTGATGAGACGTGTCTGGTTTGGGCAGAATTCAGTAAGGCTGACACTGCATGAGGTGTATGGATGGTCAGGTTGTGACCTAACACTACATCTTCGCTTTTACTCACTAGCAATGCTATCGCTGCAACACTTCGCAAGCATGTGGGGAGGGATCGTGCTACGGTGTCTAGCTGAGCGCTGTAGTAGGCTACCGGCCTGCTGGCATCACCATGTTTCTGGGTTAAAACACCTGCCGCACACCCAGCACTCTCCGTACCGTACAATTCAAAGGGTTTCCCATAATCTGGCATACCTAATGCTGGTGCCTGCGATAGGCACTGTTTGAGTCTCTCAAATGCCATCTCGGACTCATCTGTGTGCGAAATCCGATCTGGTTTGTTTGATGAGACTATCTCTTGTAAAGGTAAGGCTAGCATGGAAAACCCTGGGATCCAGTTGCGGCAGTACCCACACATTCCTAGAAAAGTGTGAATCTGTTGCTGGGTTTGTGGCAGAGTCATGTCGCGAATCGCCTGTATTCTATCAGCGGTGAGGTGTCTCAGTCCTTGTGTTAAGCAATGTCCCAAATATTTTACCTTGGTCTGGCATAATTGCAACTTATCCTTTGAAACCTTGTGTCCCGTGTCAGAAAGATGGAACAAAAGCTGTTTCGTGTCTCTCAAGGACGATTCGAGTGAATCAGAACACAGCAGTAAGTCATCTACATACTGTATTAATACTGATCTGCTCTCTAGTTGAAAGGATTGTAAACAATCTGTTAGGCGCCGCGGTCCGTGGCGCCGCTCGGTCTGTTTCCGAGCGACGACAGCGGCCGCTGCATCCTCCTCCTTGCCCGCCCGGCGCCTAGCAACTAGGGACGCCGTGCGCGCTGAGCCGCCGGGTCCCTAGCAACGCTAGGACGCCGTGCGCGCCGAGCCGCCGGGCCCATAGCAACGGGGACGCCACAGGCGGACCGCATTCCCCGTTGCAGGGATTGATTAAATAAGTGTTCACACATGTTTCTCTGGTCGTGCAGCAAGGCAGCTGCACGACATTTATGGTAATTGGGCTCTGTGCTCTTATTGGAGGGTTCCCTCTTAAATGCCTCCTCAGTGCCTCACACAGACGCCGGTGATAGCTTCCTGCATGCTGCTCATGTTTGGTGAACGTCTGTTCCTGGTCTGCTGTGCCCGGTCCCTCCAGTTCTCTGAGTTCCAGAATCTTGGAGTTAGTCACCTGGTCCCAAGGAGTTATCCTGGTCCTCACTTACCTGTGGCAGTCGATTGAGGTTCTCACTTGGTTTCGTGAGTGGCGGCTCTGCCGCGTGTTGCGGCCTAGGCCGCTTTATTATTATTTTCTTGTATTGGAGCATTTGCGGAGGTTTCCGCTTCCATAGTCCTCTCCGGTACTCGGCGGTGCCATGTAGGAGAGTGGACAAGTGGAACATTTTGGTTGTTCTTTTCCCTGGCGGTAAGCCGCACATACTTTTAGTTTCAGGTTAGCCAGTAGCCCCTGGCCGTGTTGTTTTAGTTAGAGGGCCCCTTGTTATTAACCTGTCTCCATTCACTCTTTGTCTCTCATTAAGACCTGAGGGGGCATCGGAGTTGGGCAGACGTAATCCGCCCTTCAAACGCGGCTGCCATGGGCCCAAGAAACCATAGTCTCGCAAGAGTGAACTGACAGCACGGGTAAGACAATGGAGGTAGGGTGCCAGGGGCTATTCCCATTCTGTTTCCCCTTCCCAGCATTACGTCCTGGTACTCAGGTCCCACCGTATAAGATCTCCCTTGACCTGAGTGTCAGGATCATAACACAATCATGCAAAGCCTGTGAGAAAATACTTGGGCTGTCAATGAAACCTTGTGGTAAGCGAGTCCAGGTGTACTGTACTCCTCTGTATGTAAATGCAAACAAGTATTGGCTGTCAGGGTGCAGAGGGACCGAAAAGAAAGCGGAGCAGAGGTCAATAACAGTGAAAAATTTCGCAGTGGGAGGGATTTGCATAAGGATGACGGCTGGATTTGGCACTACGGGGAATTGGCTCTCAACTACTTTGTTTATCCCCCTTAGATCCTGCACTAGCCTGTAACCCCTCCCCCCACTCTATTTCACAGGGAAAATGGGACTATTGGCAGTGCTGAACGTCCTAACTAGGATGCCCTGTAGCAGCAAGCGCTCTATGATTGGGTACACTCCTAACTCTACCTCTGGTTTCAGAGGATACTGTGGGATTTTTGGAGCTATCCTACCATCTTTTACTTGCACCACTACAGGAGCTACATTTGCCATCAATCCAGTGTCTTGTCCATCTTTGGTCCAGAGTGACTCCGGTATCTGGGAGACCATTTCCTCTACTTTATATGGACACCTGTCTGTAACAGCAGTGTGTGACATTAACCTTTGAGGGGAGTCTAACATATCCTGCACTTCCTGAGCGTGATTCTGGGGTATATCTAAGAAAACACCTTCAGGCGTACAATATATGACACACCCAATCTTACACAGTAAATCTCTCCCAAGTAGATTAGTCGGAACCGATGCAGCTAGCAAAAAGGAGTGCTTGGTCTGCAAAGGCTCTATTGTAATCTCTGCTGGTTTACTTAAAGGGTAGTGTTGTACTACTCCTGTTACTCCCATTGCTGGAATTGTTTTACCCGTGGTTTTCATACCCACCGTTGAATTTAACACTGACTTGGCCGCCCCCGTATCTACAAGGAAAGGTAGTGATCTACCAGCTACATCAATTGTGACCTCAGGTTCACTTCCAAGGCTCGCAATTAATTTCACTGGCCGCAGACTACAGGTGTGGCCTGACCCCTATTGTAAGTTGTGACCCTCCCGCAGCGCGTTGGCAGCTACAATATGTGAGGGGGGTAACTGAGAATTTTCAGAGACCTGCCAGTCTCTCTTTGGGGGGTACCTCCTTGTTTCCCCTGCATGCGGTTCATAACTTTTCCTCTGCTGTCCCTGATCCCAATTACGTGCGTCATACTGTGTGTCATGTTCTGGTCTAGGGGGTCGATATACCTTATGTGGGTCTCTAAAATTACAATTTCGTGCAATATGTCCTTCCTTATGGCAGGTATAACATTTCATCACATAAGACTTACCAACAGGGGTCTGGGTTTTAGGCTGATGTGGCCTTGTTGTAAGGGTCTGTATACTTACTGTCATCAGCTTATCCCCCTGTAACTCCCTGTGCCTAATGATGTTCTGATCACGCTCAATAGCGGACTCTATCAAGGCAGCCACCGAGATACCTCTCCAGCTAGGTTGAGTTGTTTGTACCCTGGTTCTCAACACTTCCTTTAACCCATCCATTAATACGGACACCGCTACCTTCCTATGGTGCACATTATTCTTAATGTCTTCGATACCAGTATATCTAGCCATTTCCTGCAGTGCTCGATGGAAATAGTCAGAGGCAGTTTCACCTTCTTTTTGTCTAATGGAGAAAATTTTGTTCCACTTGACAACAGTTGGGAAATATATTCCTAACTGTAGATTGATTTGTTTTACGTTCTCCTGATTGTACTCATCAGTGAGAGGTACCATTGCATCTAATCTACAGTCAGCAATGAATCTCTCCGGGTCAATACTAGAGGGCAAGCATGCCCGTAGCACTGTACGCCAATCTTTGTTATTGGGTTCGGTGGCGTTACCTAGTTCTCTAATAAACCTCTGACATGCGGCCAGATCTTTCCTGGTATCGGGAAATTCTGACATAATTGTTATCAATTCTGTCCAGGACCAGGGGCAATGCATAGCAATGTTCCTGACGAGAGTGACTCCCAGAGCGTCAGTCCTCCCATTGGGGACTGCGATCACCCTGACAGGATTCAGCTCAATTACATCACTCTGTGTTGACTCTACAATGTGAGGTGCAATTGTTTCTGCGTAATGTACTGTACCGTACTTACCTGTGGACACGACCTCACCTGTCCCTCCACTAGGGGCCTTCGCTACTGCTCTTACTGGTTGGGCCGTGCCCACTTGAGTATCTTGTATGGTGGCTGCTAGAGAGAGTGCCAATATCGTGGTGGGCTCATCTTCCTGGTCGCAGTCCTGAGGGAAGGTTAAGATGGGATACATCTTGCACGGGTTAGCATTAGCATCAATACACTTATCTACTTTACTCTTATCATTAATACATTTATTAAGTGCAGTTTTATCGTATACCAGTATGCCATTCTCTGTAGCCATTTTCTCCCCTGTTATGTATGGTGGTGGTGGTGCTGTTGCTATCAGTTTCCTGCTAGGGTTGGAACCAGCTGCTTGAGCTAATCCCTGTTGTATCTCACCCTCCTGTTGCCATAAATGTAAATAATCATAATGTCTAATCCTTTGCTTTCCGGATTTTATCAGACATATCCTTCTCCTTAAATTTTGCAACACCTCAGGATTAAAACTGCCTACCCTAGGGTACGGTTCACTATCGTCCACAGTCATACATTCCCACTCATTGCATAATACCTCTGCGTGTGATCCGTATTTCTCACACATTATGTACCTCGCCGACCCTTTGGGCCGGCAAATATCAACCTGAACCCTGGTTGATCGTCCCTTACTTGAGCAACTGGCCCCCATTCTTTGCAGGTATTGCCTTCTCAGCTAATCCTTACAAAAACCAAAATACTCAGTGGTAAGGCGACGGTGAAAGTTCTCCGAGCGCGCTCACCCACTCACGCCCACGTTGGCCAGTAGACCCACACACTGTGCCCAATGCTGGTCGTACCCAACCTAGGGCCCCTGTGTAACCCCGATTTACTGAGAGCGTGTGGGAGTATGCTTCCCCTCCCAGTAAATACCAGTTGTTGGAGATTTCCTGAGTGACCAGCGAAACTCCCTTAAAATAAAGAAAACTGTTACACAAATCACGTTGCGTGTACAATTAGCGTCTATGATCCCGCAAATTGAGTGGGTATCAAGGTGAACTAACTAATGCACACTGTAACGTGCGGTACAGTCGCACTGCGTATAAGTAACTATTTCTTATCCACTGCACAACCAACGGAATCTGTTGTTTAGGCTGCGAAACCTCAGCCGGAGCGTATTCTCAAAACGGGCCTATATGGGTATCTCGCCAACCCCCGGGTCTGCGATATCTCTCTGCTGACCTCTCAGGCCGCAGTATTCAGAGCTTCACTGACCTGTTGGTCGGTGGTCAACTTGCTACCTTGCTCCTTTGTACTCTTATCAATGTTAACGTGAGCAAGCCAATCTCACGCCACCAAGTGTTCACTCCACTGGTGTACTCCTACGGGATCCTGACTTCCCTTGGGTCCAAAACCTTTATTATTTGCACACTCACACTCGTTCACTCATATACACTTTGATTTTTTTCTGTACAGAAAATTACTTTCAGGTGAAACAGGCTAATCCCAGGTGATGCAATAAGAGAAGGATCTTTTAAACTAAATTTCAGACACTGATCAATTTGTGCTATTATCGCGTGGCTACCGTATCGCCTAAACTAAAACAATACTATTGTGTGATTTGTATTTAGTGGGCGTATCTGTACGCACGTTGCGTAAACACTCCACGTGTGTAGGCCTTTGCGTTGCATACGCAGTCCCGCACGCTGTCCGAGACACGTGTACAAAGGCCGGATACGCCCGCAGTAACACAAATAACACGCTTCTATAAATGTAAACGATATTTAACTATAATCGCTTACCAAGCACCACACAGTATCTCCTGTATAAACCTTTATAACTGGGTCAGGCTGTGTGTGTGTTTTACAATTACTCCCTTAAATATTACTCTTTACTTTTAACTGAATAGCAACAAATTTCTCAGCACGTGATCAATGATAATGGCAAACAAAAGGGTAGATATGCAAAAATACACAAATGAAATACAAGTGTGTGCGTGTGTTGCGTACGCAGTTGGCACCAAACAGAAATGTAACAGATTTAAAAACAATATAAAACCAATAGCTTTACGTTCTTACCTTTCGGATGCCACCAGTATCCCTTCAAACCAAGCGGAGCAGACGCTTATCTAATCAGCACCAGTGTATCTCCGACCAAAAAAAAGTTAACAGGAGATACCTTCCCGCCCTTTGCTGATGGATAAAGTATGCCTTGTCCTGCTAGGCTGCAGATATGAGTAGAACCGGACGATGCCCCCAATTGATAATGTCAATTATCTTTAAACATAAAGCTGTACACTATTACGGACTAAGTACGTTATTTGCGCACTGAGTACCGTAGGGGAACGCACTTAGCGTAACAGACGCTAGGACGTGGGCGTGATGCACGAGCGACACGTACGCTCACGGATTCACGCTTCGTACCAAGCACGCTATAGGCGTACCGAGTACCGTACTGCTACGCTATTGGTGTAGCAGACGCTGTGCCGTGAGAGTGAGACACGAGCGGCGCAGACGCTCACAGAATGATATACAGTAAACCTTGTTAACAAAACACAGTAAGAATATGCTTATACTCGAAACCTTAGTAGTCAAATACTGTAATGATGTAACGCTTAAAAACCTTAACAATGTGTATGCTGTTTGAGCGATTAAGACGCTAAGAGAGCCCTTTGCAGGAAAGTAAAGACACAACACCGAGTTTGGTTAAAAACCACAGCAGCTCTAACACTGCTGTGGATTATTCAGAGATAAAGGGGAAAACAGTACAAGTTATACACTACAAACTAACAAGGAAATCTAACAGAATAACAGAGAATAATAGCTACGGAGAATATACATTAGAGATGAGCGCCTGAAATTTTTCGGGTTTTGTGTTTTGGTTTTGGGTTCGGTTCCGCGGCCGTGTTTTGGGTTCGAACGCGTTTTGGCAAAACCTCACCGAATTATTTTTGTCGGATTCGGGTGTGTTTTGGATTCGGGTGTTTTTTTCCAAAAACACTAAAAAACAGCTTAAATCATAGAATTTGGGGGTCATTTTGATCCCAAAGTATTATTAACCTCAAAAACCATAATTTACACTCATTTTCAGTCTATTCTGAATACCTCACACCTCACAATATTATTTTTAGTCCTAAAATTTGCACCGAGGTCGCTGTGTGAGTAAGATAAGCGACCCTAGTGGCCGACACAAACACCGGGCCCATCTAGGAGTGGCACTGCAGTGTCACGCAGGATGTCCCTTCCAAAAAACCCTCCCCAAACAGCACATGACGCAAAGAAAAAAAGAGGCGCAATGAGGTAGCTGTGTGAGTAAGATTAGCGACCCTAGTGGCCGACACAAACACCGGGCCCATCTAGGAGTGGCACTGCAGTGTCACGCAGGATGGCCCTTCCAAAAAACCCTCCCCAAACAGCACATGACGCAAAGAAAAAAAGAGGCGCAATGAGGTAGCTGACTGTGTGAGTAAGATTAGCGACCCTAGTGGCCGACACAAACACCGGGCACATCTAGGAGTGGCACTGCAGTGTCACGCAGGATGTCCCTTCCAAAAAACCCTCCCCAAACAGCACATGACGCAAAGAAAAAAAGAGGCGCAATGAGGTAGCTGTGTGAGTAAGATTAGCGACCCTAGTGGCCGACACAAACACCGGGCACATCTAGGAGTGGCACTGCAGTGTCACGCAGGATGTCCCTTCCAAAAAACCCTCCCCAAACAGCACATGACGCAAAGAAAAAAAGAGGCGCAATGAGGTAGCTGTGTGAGTAAGATTAGCGACCCTAGTGGCCGACACAAACACCGGGCCCATCTAGGAGTGGCACTGCAGTGTCACGCAGGATGTCCCTTCCAAAAAACCCTCCCCAATCAGCACATGATGCAAAGAAAAAGAAAAGAAAAAAGAGGTGCAAGATGGAATTATCCTTGGGCCCTCCCACCCACCCTTATGTTGTATAAACAAAACAGGACATGCACACTTTAACCAACCCATCATTTCAGTGACAGGGTCTGCCACACGACTGTGACTGATATGACGGGTTGGTTTGGACCCCCCCCAAAAAAGAAGCAATTAATCTCTCCTTGCACAAACTGGCTCTACAGAGGCAAGATGTCCACCTCATCTTCACCCTCCGATATATCACCGTGTACATCCCCCTCCTCACAGATTATCAATTCGTCCCCACTGGAATCCACCATCTCAGCTCCCTGTGTACTTTGTGGAGGCAATTGCTGCTGGTCAATGTCTCCGCGGAGGAATTGATTATAATTCATTTTAATGAACATCATCTTCTCCACATTTTCTGGATGTAACCTCGTACGCCGATTGCTGACAAGGTGAGCGGCGGCACTAAACACTCTTTCGGAGTACACACTTGTGGGAGGGCAACTTAGGTAGAATAAAGCCAGTTTGTGCAAGGGCCTCCAAATTGCCTCTTTTTCCTGCCAGTATAAGTACGGACTGTGTGACGTGCCTACTTGGATGCGGTCACTCATATAATCCTCCACCATTCTATCAATGTTGAGAGAATCATATGCAGTGACAGTAGACGACATGTCCGTAATCGTTGTCAGGTCCTTCAGTCCGGACCAGATGTCAGCATCAGCAGTCGCTCCAGACTGCCCTGCATCACCGCCAGCGGGTGGGCTCGGAATTCTGAGCCTTTTCCTCGCACCCCCAGTTGCGGGAGAATGTGAAGGAGGAGATGTTGACAGGTCGCGTTCCGCTTGACTTGACAATTTTGTCACCAGCAGGTCTTTCAACCCCAGCAGACCTGTGTCTGCCGGAAAGAGAGATCCAAGGTAGGCTTTAAATCTAGGATCGAGCACGGTGGCCAAAATGTAGTGCTCTGATTTCAACAGATTGACCACCCGTGAATCCTTGTTAAGCGAATTAAGGGCTGCATCCACAAGTCCCACATGCCTAGCGGAATCGCTCCGTGTTAGCTCCTCCTTCAATGCCTCCAGCTTCTTCTGCAAAAGCCTGATGAGGGGAATGACCTGACTCAGGCTGGCAGTGTCTGAACTGACTTCACGTGTGGCAAGTTCAAAGGGCATCAGAACCTTGCACAACGTTGAAATCATTCTCCACTGCACTTGAGACAGGTGCATTCCACCTACTATATCGTGCTCAATTGTATAGGCTTGAATGGCCTTTTGCTGCTCCTCCAACCTCTGAAGCATATAGAGGGTTGAATTCCACCTCGTTACCACTTCTTGCTTCAGATGATGGCAGGGCAGGTTCAGTAGTTTTTGGTGGTGCTCCAGTTTTCTGTACGTGGTGCCTGTACGCCGAAAGTGTCCCGCAATTCTTCTGGCCACCGACAGCATCTCTTGCACGCCCCTGTCGTTTTTTAAAAAATTCTGCACCACCAAATTCAAGGTATGTGCAAAACATGGGACGTGCTGGAATTTGCCCATATTTAATGCACACGCAATATTGCTGGCGTTGTCCGATGCCACAAATCCACAGGAGAGTCCAATTGGGGTAAGCCATTCCGCGATGATCTTCCTCAGTTGCCGTAAGAGGTTTTCAGCTGTGTGCGTATTCTGGAAAGCGGTGATACAAAGCGTAGCCTGCCTAGGAAAGAGTTGGCGTTTGCGAGATGCTGCTACTGGTGCCGCCGCTGCTGTTCTTGCGGCGGGAGTCCATACATCTACCCAGTGGGCTGTCACAGTCATATAGTCCTGACCCTGCCCTGCTCCACTTGTCCACATGTCCGTGGTTAAGTGGACATTGGGTACAGCTGCATTTTTTAGGACACTGGTGACTCTTTTTCTGAGGTCTGTGTACATTTTCGGTATCGCCTGCCTAGAGAAATGGAACCTAGATGGTATTTGGTACTGGGGACACAGTACCTCCAACAAGTCTCTAGTTGGCTCTGCAGTAATGATGGATACCGGAACCACGTTTCTCACCACCCAGGATGCCAAGGCCTCAGTTATCCGCTTTGCAGTAGGATGACTGCTGTGATATTTCATCTTCCTCGCAAAGGACTGTTGAACAGTCAATTGCTTACTGGAAGTAGTACAAGTGGGCTTACGACTTCCCCTCTGGGATGACCATCGACTCCCAGCGGCAACAACAGCAGCGCCAGCAGCAGTAGGCGTTACACGCAAGGATGCATCGGAGGAATCCCAGGCAGGAGAGGACTCGTCAGACTTGCCAGTGACATGGCCTGCAGGACTATTGGCATTCCTGGGGAAGGAGGAAATTGACACTGAGGGAGTTGGTGGGGTGGTTTGCGTGAGCTTGGTTACAAGAGGAAGGGATTTACTGGTCAGTGGACTGCTTCCGCTGTCACCCAAAGTTTTTGAACTTGTCACTGACTTATTATGAATGCGCTGCAGGTGACGTATAAGGGAGGATGTTCCGAGGTGGTTAACGTCCTTACCCCTACTTATTACAGCTTGACAAAGGGAACACACGGCTTGACACCTGTTGTCCGCATTTCTGGTGAAATACCTCCACACCGAAGAGCTGATTTTTTTGGTATTTTCACCTGGCATGTCAACGGCCATATTCCTCCCACGGACAACAGGTGTCTCCCCGGGTGCCTGACTTAAACAAACCACCTCACCATCAGAATCCTCCTGGTCAATTTCCTCCCCAGCGCCAGCAACACCCATATCCTCCTCATCCTGGTGTACTTCAACACTGACATCTTCAATCTGACTATCAGGAACTGGACTGCGGGTGCTCCTTCCAGCACTTGCAGGGGGCGTGCAAATGGTGGAAGGCGCATGCTCTTCACGTCCAGTGTTGGGAAGGTCAGGCATCGCAACCGACACAATTGGACTCTCCTTGTGGATTTGGGATTTCAAAGAACGCACAGTTCTTTGCGGTGCTTTTGCCAGCTTGAGTCTTTTCAGTTTTCTAGCGAGAGGCTGAGTGCTTCCATCCTCATGTGAAGCTGAACCACTAGCCATGAACATAGGCCAGGGCCTCAGCCGTTCCTTGCCACTCCGTGTGGTAAATGGCATATTGGCAAGTTTACGCTTCTCCTCCGACAATTTTATTTTAGGTTTTGGAGTCCTTTTTTTTCTGATATTTGGTGTTTTGGATTTGACATGCTCTGTACTATGACATTGGGCATCGGCCTTGGCAGACGACGTTGCTGGCATTTCATCGTCTCGGCCATGACTAGTGGCAGCAGCTTCAGCACGAGGTGGAAGTGGATCTTGATCTTTCCCAAATTTTGGAACCTCAACTTTTTTGTTCTCCATATTTTATAGGCAGAACTAAAAGGCACCTCAGGTAAACAATGGAGATGGATGGATTGGATACTAGTATACAATTATGGACGGACTGCCACGGTTAGGTGGTATAAAAAAACCACGGTTAGGTGGTATATAATACAATTATGGATGGACGGACTGCCTGCCGAGTGCCGACACAGAGGTAGCCACAGCCGTGAACTACCGCACTGTACACTGGTTGATAAAGAGATAGTAGTATACTCGTAACAACTAGTATGACGACGGTATAAAGAATGAAAAAAAAACCACGGTTAGGTGGTATATATTATAATACAATTATGGTTGGACGGACTGCCTGCCGAGTGCCGACACAGAGGTAGCCACAGCCGTGAACTACCGCACTGTACACTGGTTGATAAAGAGATAGTAGTATACTCGTAACAACTAGTATGACGACGGTATAAAGAATGAAAAAAAAACCACGGTTAGGTGGTATATATTATAATACAATTATGGTTGGACGGACTGCCTGCCGAGTGCCGACACAGAGGTAGCCACAGCCGTGAACTACCGCACTGTACACTGGTTGATAAAGAGATAGTAGTATACTCGTAACAACTAGTATGACGACGGTATAAAGAATGAAAAAAAAACCACGGTTAGGTGGTATATATTATAATACAATTATGGTTGGACGGACTGCCTGCCGAGTGCCGACACAGAGGTAGCCACAGCCGTGAACTACCGCACTGTACACTGGTTGATAAAGAGATAGTAGTATACTCGTAACAACTAGTATGACGACGGTATAAAGAATGAAAAAAAACCACGGTTAGGTGGTATATATTATAATACAATTATGGTTGGACGGACTGCCTGCCGAGTGCCGACACAGAGGTAGCCACAGCCGTGAACTACCGCACTGTACACTGGTTGATAAAGAGATAGTAGTATACTCGTAACAACTAGTATGACGACGGTATAAAGAATGAAAAAAAAACCACGGTTAGGTGGTATATATTATAATACAATTATGGATGGACGGACTGCCTGCCGAGTGCCGACACAGAGGTAGCCACAGCCGTGAACTACCGCACTGTACACTGGTTGATAAAGAGATAGTAGTATACTCGTAACAACTAGTATGACGACGGTATAAAGAATGAAAAAAAAACCACGGTTAGGTGGTATATATTATAATACAATTATGGTTGGACGGACTGCCTGCCGAGTGCCGACACAGAGGTAGCCACAGCCGTGAACTACCGCACTGTACACTGGTTGATAAAGAGATAGTAGTATACTCGTAACAACTAGTATGACGACGGTATAAAGAATGAAAAAAAACCACGGTTAGGTGGTATATAATACAATTATGGTTGGACGGACTGCCTGCCGAGTGCCGACACAGAGGTAGCCACAGCCGTGAACTACCGCACTGTACACTGGTTGATAAAGAGATAGTAGTATACTCGTAACAACTAGTATGACGACGGTATAAAGAATGAAAAAAAAACCACGGTTAGGTGGTATATATTATAATACAATTATGGTTGGACGGACTGCCTGCCGAGTGCCGACACAGAGGTAGCCACAGCCGTGAACTACCGCACTGTACACTGGTTGATAAAGAGATAGTAGTATACTCGTAACAACTAGTATGACGACGGTATAAAGAATGAAAAAAAAACCACGGTTAGGTGGTATATATTATAATACAATTATGGATGGACGGACTGCCTGCCGAGTGCCGACACAGAGGTAGCCACAGCCGTGAACTACCGCACTGTACACTGGTTGATAAAGAGATAGTAGTATACTCGTAACAACTAGTATGACGACGGTATAAAGAATAAAAAAAAAACCACGGTTAGGTGGTATATAATACAATTATGGTTGGACGGACTGCCTGCCGAGTGCCGACACAGAGGTAGCCACAGCCGTGAACTACCGCACTGTACACTGGTTGATAAAGAGATAGTAGTATACTCGTAACAACTAGTATGACGACGGTATAAAGAATGAAAAAAAAACCACGGTTAGGTGGTATATATTATAATACAATTATGGATGGACGGACTGCCTGCCGAGTGCCGACACAGAGGTAGCCACAGCCGTGAACTACCGCACTGTACTGTGTCTGCTGCTAATATAGACTGGTTGATAAAGAGATAGTATAGAATACTACTAATATACTGGTGGTCAGGCACTGGTCACCACTAGTCACACTGGCAGTGGCACTCCTGCAGCAAAAGTGTGCACTGTTTAATTTTAATATAATATTATTTATCATGTACTCCTGGCTCCTGCTATAACAACCTGCAGTGCTCCCCAGTCTCCCCCACAATTATAAGCTTTATATACAATACATTGATGTGCAGCACACTGGGCTGAGCAGTGCACACAGACTGAGTCACTGTGTGACTGTGTATCGTTTTTTTCAGGCAGAGAACGGATATATTAAATAAAACAAACAACTGCACTGTCTCTGGTGGTCACTGGTCACTGTGGTCGTCAGTCACTAAACTCTGTCTGCACTCTCTTCTAATCTACAGTATCACAGCAATCTCTCTCTCTCTCTCTCTTCTAAATCTAATCTAAATGGAGAGGACGCCAGCCACGTCCTCTCCCTATCAATCTCAATGCACGTGTGAAAATGGCGGCGACGCGCGGCTCCTTATATAGAATCCGAGTCTCGCGAGAATCCGACAGCGTCATGATGACGTTCGGGCGCGCTCGGGTTAACCGAGCAAGGCGGGAAGATCCGAGTCGCTCGGACCCGTGAAAAAAAAAGTGAAGTTCGTGCGGGTTCGGATTCAAAGAAACCGAACCCGCTCATCTCTAATATACATACGTGGGGAATACGTTCGCAAGCGCGACCTGGAATCCAGTCCTCAGCTATTCAGGTAGAAAGCCTTCAGAGTCATGAGGCTGGCCAGGCAACAGTGGTCTTTATATACACAACATACATTCACAATACAATGGTACCTGTAATCTCATTGTTCATTGGACACAGAGATGTGTCTCTATATTACAGCAAAGGTCATAGGTGGATTTGAACAGGTGGGCTGTGTCTTTCCCCAACTGCTCTGGTGGGAGGTATCCTCAGGATTCCCACCGCATGTGTAATTTACAGCAAATACAGTTAATGTTTATAATCTATTTCTGTACATAACTATACGCAGGAGCGAGCGATCCTTTCCTAACTAACACCGAAATGTTACCCTTGAAATACCCTACAGCTGGATACTAAACACCACCTTTCAACCTTTATCTGACCCTTCCTATCATGCAAAGAGGAATCTCTCTGTCCAGGAACAGTTTAAACTAATCATACTCGCTGACATGGTCTAGGGGAATATTAACTACAAAATGCACTATTTGGGTTAAATATGCTACGATCGAGTCGCACGCTACACGCTCACAAACTCTGCCGTAAATACACATCTCATGCGCACGAGACGCTGTGGCATCTCTTACACAACTTGCGGGTATGTGCACGCACGGGGGACCAAGTGCACGAGCAGCGTGCATGTGCATGAGAAGTTGGTACAATGGGTATGCATCATGATATTTTTCGACTTTGACAGGGGTTAGATAAGTCTGAGTCTCATGGACAAAAAGAGAAGTACTACCACCTTAACGCGCTATCCAATACAATGTTACAAAAATGCATAAAAATAAATGGGGAGTATCCCAACAGTGAGTGGTTAATAATGAGTGTCCCAAATGGTGAATGAGTCTCTAATCTTGGAAAGGGGTATTCACGGAGAAGAGTTATTGAAAGCGGAGAAGAATTCCATGGGGTACACACCGTACTCACGTGGACAAAGGGTAATCAATGTTCATAAAGGTTTCTTTTCCCATCAAGAGTTCACTGGAGGGATGTCCAAGGAGGAGGGGTTCTTCAAAAAACAGATGTATGATTTCCTCGGAAATACAAAGGTGGAGAAACTGATGGTGTAGTATGTCTTAACCAATTTACGGATACTGATGATAGCGGAAATTGGGTGGGTTCTGAATATTAAGGGGGGATTTAGCGTACCGAATTTACGTTGGTACGTATGTAAATCCTCATATAAAGTTATCTTTTGTGGATAATTCACAAGAGAGGATATCCTAAGATACAGAAGTAAATGTTTTTTCTTGGTACACACCGTACTCACATAGATTCTGGGTAATTGAAGCTCATAAAGGTTTATTTTTCCGGTCAGTGGTTCGTCTGGTTGATGTCCTCTTAATGGTACTTTTTCATAACGATGGATAATCTCCCAGGCGGACCGGAAACATAAGCAGTAAAGAAACCAATGATATGGTATAGCCCACCCGTATAGAAAGGGTAAGGGTGAAAATGGAGATAATGCAGACAGGGGAAACGTTCTAGGCTATACAAAGATCTTCATAATCTTTGTACAGCCGGCGCACTGACAGCCGCAGCCTAGAACGGAGCATCTAGATTTTCTGCCAGGTTCTGGCTAGAGATGAGCGGATTCGGTTTTACTCGGTTCTCAAAACGGCATCTTATTGGCTATCCAAAACACGTGACATCCGTGAACCAATAAGATGCCGTTTTGAGAACCGAGTAAAGCCGAGTAAAACCGAATCCGCTCATCTCTAGTTCTGACAGCGTACATCCAGTGTCGTTTTTCTTCATCCACTGAGTTATAATAACCGGGTCATTTTTCTTGGGACACAGACCGAGAATCAGGGTCCTGGCACCAGGATGAAGCTGTCAGCTAAATGCATTGTAGCAGAAAGAAGGAGGTAGTTGGAATAACTTTTCTGCTGGAAAGCGAGTATTGTCCCAAGGAAGATAGAATACCTGAAGGAGACATTATTTAAAGATACCTTTATGAGCTTCGTCCTCCATCTCTTCTATGTGAGTTCGGTACGCACCATTTTAAGACCTCCCTTCACTTTTTGTTTACCTGTTAAAGATCCCTTTATATGAGGATCTCTACTTATGTCTATGTGAGTTTGGTACGTTTCCCCTGTCTGCATTATCTCCATTTTCACCCTTACCCTTTCTATACGGGTGGGATTTACCATATCTTTGGTTTCTTTACTGCTTATGTTTCCGGTCCGCCTGGGAGATTATCCATCATTATGAAAAAGTACCATTAAGAGGACATCAACCAGACGAACCACTGACCGGAAAAAGAAACCTTTATGAGCTTCAATTACCCAGAATCTACGTGAGTACGGTGTGTACCAAGAAAAAACATTTACTTCTGTATCTTAGGATATCCTTTCTTGTGAATTATCCACAAAAGATACCTTTATATGAGGATTTACATACGTACCAACATAAGTTCGGTACGCTAAATCCCCCCTTAATATTTAGAACCCACCCAATTTCCCCTATCATCAGTATCCATAAATTGGTTAAGACATACTACTCCATCAGTTTCTCCACCTTTGTATTTCCGAGGAAATCCTACATCTGTTTTTTGAAGAACCCCTCCTCCTTGGACATCCCTCCAGTGAACTCTTGATGGGAAAAGAAACCTTTATGAACATTGATTACCCTTTGTCCACATGAGTACGGTGTGTACCCCGTGGAATTCTTCTCCGCTTTCAAGAACTCTTCTCCGTGAATATCCCTTTCCAAGATTAGAGACTCCTTCACCATTTGGGACACTCATTATTAACCACTCACTGTTGGGATACTCCCCATTTATTTTTATGCATTTTTGTAACATTGTGTTGGATAGCGCGTTAAGGTGGTAGTACTTCTCTTTTTGTCCATTTGCCCCCTTGGAGATTGTGTGACATCTCCCTCTACATACCTTTCGCAGCAGTCCAGAGGGCGCGGCAGGATTTCTTCCAATTTCGAATCTTTAAGTCCGAGTCGCAGACCTAGGCATGGAAGAAATCTGTGGAGATATGTTATTTTAAAGTCAGGTCCCATCAGGGTCAAAAAAACGTACGTTGGCCCAATTGGCAAACACTGATAGCGACATGGACACTGATTCCAGTGTCGACTATAGCGATTCCAGGTTAGACCCAAAACTGGCAAAGAGCATTCAGTACATGATTGTGGCGATTAAAGATGTGTTACATATCACTGAAGACCCAGCTATCCCTGATAAAAGGGTCTGTATGTATAAAGAAAGGAAACCTGAGATAACGTTTCCGCCCTCTCATGAACTGAACACGCTATTTGAAAAAGTTTGGGAAGGTCCTGACAGAAAGTTTCAGATTCCCAAAAGAATTATGGGAACTTATCCGTTCCCCTCGACGGATAGGGAAAAGTGGGAGTCACCCCCCCACTGTGGACAAGGCCTTGTCTCGTTGTCTAAGAAGGTGGCTCTCCCATCTCTGGACACGGCGGCCCTTAAGGATCCTGCGTATCGTAAACAAGAGACTACGTTGAAGTCCATTTATGTGACCACAGGTACACTACTCCGACCTGTCATTGCGTCTGCGTGGGTAAGTAGTGCTATCGAAAAGTGGGCAGATAACTTGTCATCTGATATAGATACCCTATATAAGGAGAGCATCCTCTTGATGCTGGGTTTTATCAAGGACGCTGCAGCATACCTTAAGGAAGCTGCGAGAGATATTGGTCTTTTGGGATCAAAGGCCAATGCCATGACTGTCTCAGCTAGGCGTGCAATGTGGATTCACCAATGGAATGCTGATGCTGACTTCAAGAAAAGTATGGAATTTCTACCATATAAAGGTAAGGCCTTATTTGGAGACGGCCTTGAAGATTTGGTGTCTACGGCTACCGTGGGTAAGTCATCCTTTTTACCTTATGTTCCTCCACAACCAAAGAAAACGCACCATTATCAGATGCAGTCCTTTCGGACCAACAAATTCAGAAAGGGCCGGGGTTCTTCCTTCCTTGCTACTAGAGGAAGGGAAAGAGGTAAACGATCTCCAGCCTTGTCAGGCTCCCAGAAGCAGAAGTCCTCCCAGGCTTCTACCAATTCCACCGCATGATGTTGGGGCTCCTATGCGGGAGTCCGCACCGGTGGGGGCCCGTCTAAAACCATTCAGTCAGTTTTGGGTTCGTTTGTACCTAGACCCTTGGATTTTACAAATAGTATCCCAAGGGTACAAGACGCCCCCCCCCTCACCATTTTTTCAAATCGGCCTTACCAGCTTCTCTTCCCGACAGGGAAGTAGTTTGAGACGCAATACAAAAATTGTGTCAAAATCAAGTGATCGTCAAGGTTCCCCAGTCACAACAGAGAGGTTTTTATTCGAGCCTGTTTGTGGTCCCAAAGTTGGACGGCTCGGTCAGACCAATCCTAAACCTGAAATCCCTGAATTTCTACCTAAAGAGATTCAAATTCAAGATGGAGTCTCTCCGAGCAGTAAACTCCAGTCTGGAGGGAAGGGAGTTTATGATGTCGGTGGACATAAAAGATGCCTACTTACATGTTCCCATTTATCCTCCGCATCAGGCTTACCTGAGATTTGCAATTCAGGATTGTCATTACCAATTTCAAACGTTGCCGTTTGGTCTAGCTACGGCTCCGAGGATTTTCACCAAAGTAATGGCGGAGATGATGGTTCTCCTTCGCAAGCAAGGAGTCACAATTATCCCATACTTGGACGATCTCCTGATAAAAGTGAGATCCAGGGACCAGTTGGTCCAAATGTTACACTCTCCATGACAGTTCTTCAACAACATGGTTGGCTCCTAAACTAGCCAAAATCACTGTTGATTCTGATGACACGGTTGTCGTTTTTGGGAATGATATTGGACACAGAACTACAGAGAGTCTTTCTTCCGGTGTAAAAAGCTCTGGTACTTCAGAGTCTGGTCAAACAAATTCTGAAACCAGCAAGAATGTCGATCCATCAATGCATTCGGTTGCTGGGGAAGATGGTTGCGGCCTACGAGGCCATTCAGTTTGGCAGGTTCCATGCCAGAGTGTTCCAGTGGGACCTGTTGGACAAGTGGTCCGGGTCCCATCTACACATGCACCAGAGGATAATCCTGTCTACCAAGACCAGGGTATCACTCCTATGGTGGCTGCACAGCTCTCACCTCCTAGAGGGGCACAGGTTCGGGAAACAGGACTGGATCCTAGTGACCATGGATGCAAGCCTCCAGGGCTGGGGGGCAGTTACAATGGGAGAAAACTTTCAAGGAAGATGGTCAAGTCAGGAAACTTGTCTCCACATAAATGTTCTGGAGCTAAGGGCCATTTACAATGGCTTACTACAAGCAGGACACCTTCTTCGAGATCTGCCTGTACTGATCCAGTCGGACAATGTAACAGCGGTAGCGTACATAAACCGTCAGGGCGGAAAAAAAAGCAGAGCGGCGATGGCAAAAACCACAACGATTTTCCACTGGTCGGAAAAGTACACAAGCGCTCTGTCAGCAATCTTCATTCCAGGAGTGGACAACTGGGAAGCAGACTTCCTCAGCAGACACGATCTCCATCCAGGCGAGTGGGGCCTCCACCAAGAAGTCTTCGCAGAGGTGACAGGTCGTTGGGGAATTCCTCAAGTACCTCAAGTAGACATGATGGATTCTCATCTCAACAAGAAACTTCAAAGATATTGTTCCAGATCAAGGGACCCTCAAGTGATTGCAGTGGATGCTCTTGTGACACCGTGGGTTTTTCAGTCGGTGTATGTATTCCCTCCACTTCCTCTCATTCCAAAAGTCCTAAAGATCATAAGAACAACAAAGATCCGAGCGATCCTCATTGTTCCAGACTGGCCAATGAGAGCTTGGTATCCAGATCTTCAGGAATTACTCATAGGAGATCCCTGGCCTCTTCCTCTGTGCGAGGACCTGTTACAACAGGGGCCATGTGTGTATCAGGACTTACCGCGGCTATGTTTGACGGCGTGGCAGTTGAACGCAAAATCCTAGCCCGTAAGGGTATTCCCAGTGAAGTCATTCTCACACTTATTCAGGCTAGAAAAGAGGCAACGTCTCTACATTAGCACCGTATTTGGAGAAAATGTGTGTTTTGGTGTGAATCCAAGAAAACTCATACAGAAGAGTTTCACCTGGGATGGTTTCTCCATTTTTTTACAAGCAGGTGTGGATGCGGGCCTAAAATTGGGGTCAATCAAGGTTCAGATTTCAGCCTTATCGATTTTCTTTCAGAAACAATTAGCCTCCCTTCCAGAAGTTCAGACTTTCGTGAAGGGCGTGTTGCACATTCAACCTCCATTTGTGCCTCCAGTGGCACCATGGGATTTTAATGTGGTGTTGCAATTCCTTCAGTCACATTGGTTTGAACCTTTACGGAAGGCGGAGTTGAAATTCCTCACTTGGAAAGTGGTCATCCTGTTGGCCTTGGCATCTGCAAAGCGCGAGTCTGAGTTGGTGGCCTTGTCTCACAAGAGCCCTTATTTGATATTCCATGAAGATAGAGCTGAGTTGAGGACACGTCAGCAATTTTTACCGAAGGTGGTTTCCTCTTACCACATAAACCAACCTATCGTGGTACCTGTGGCTACTGACGCCTTCGTTGAGTCAAAGTCCCTGGATGTGGTCAGAGCTTTGAAAATTTATGTCGCCAGAACGCCTCACATTAGGAAAACAGAAGCTCTGTTTGTCCTATATGCTCCCAACAAGGTTGGGTGTCCTGCTTCTAAGCAGACCATTGCGCGCTGGATCTGTAACACGATTCAGCAGGCCCATTCCATGGCTGGATTGCCATTACCGGAATCAGTGAAGGCCCATTCCACTAGGAAGGTGGGCTCATCCTGGGCGGCTGCCCGGGGGGTCTCGGCATTGCAACTTTGCCGAGCAGCTACTTGGTCTGGGTCAAACGCTTTTGCAACGTTCTACAAGTTTGACACCTTGGCCGATGAAGACCTTAAGTTCGATCAATCGGTGCTGCAGAGTCATCCACACTCTCCCGCCCTTTCTAGAGCTTTGGTATAACCCCATGGTTCTAATGGTGACCCCAGCATCCTCTAGGACGTATGAGAAAATAGGATTTTAATACCTACCGGTAAATCCTTTTCTCTTAGTCCATAGAGGATGCTGGACGCCCGTTCCGGTGCGTACTGTATCTGCAGTTAATAGTTATGGTTACACATATGTTGTGTTATGTTTATTGTCAGTCTTTTGCTGCAAATTGTTCATGCCGTTGGCCTGTGTTCTGTTGAATGCCATGTTCTGCGGCATGGTTGAGGTGTGAGCTGGTATGAATCTCACCTTAGTTTAACAATAAATCCTTTCCTCGAAATGTCCGTCTCCCTGGGCACAGTTCCTATAACTGGAGTCTGGAGGAGGGGCATAGAGGGAGGAGGCAGTTCACACCCCTTTCAAAGTCTTAAAGTGCCCATGTCTCCTGCGGATCCTGTCTATACCCCATGGTTCTAATGGTGTCCCCAGCATCCTCTACGGACTAAGAGAAAAGGATTTACAGGTAGGTATTAAAATCCTATTTTTGCTATTGGCAATTCCCATTATCAATTCATGGCACTGCCTTTCGGACTGTCTAGAGCCCCCCCACCACAAATTTTCACTAAATGTATGGCAGTCATGGCAGCACAGCTGCGTCGTCAGGGAGTCAGACTACTTCCCTATCTAGACGACTTACTACTGCTGGCTTCTTCACAAGAAGTATCACTCAGCCATCTTCAACTCATGATGACCTTCCTCCAGACACACGGTTTGCTCATCAGTTAGAAATAGTCCTCCCTCATACCATCCCAGCGGATATTACATTTGGTTGCCCTTTTGGACATGGGGACCCAGCGTCTCCTTCTGCCTGCAGAAAATTTCTCCAAGTTGTAGCACAGGGTTCGCCAGCTGCTCCATGCAGGTCCTAGGACTGATGGTTTTGACCTTCAACATGGTAGAGTACGCTCAGTTCCTTTCTCGTCCTCTGCAACACCTGACCATGGTCAAGTGGAATGGACAAACTCATTTGATTAGGTCTCACCTGATGACTCTAACTCTGGAGGTCTGCTTGTCCCTCACTTGGTGGCTACATATGGCACACTTGGACAAAGGTCAATCCCTTTTGGATTCCGGACTGAGTACTTCTAACCACGGGTGCCAGCCTTCGCAGTTGGGGAGCAGTAATGGGTCAACACTCGTATTGGACGCTGTCAGAGTCCCGTCACCCGATCAAAGCGCTGTATCTGGCACAACCTCTTCTTCACGGCCGGCCAGTTCAGGTTCAGTCCGAAAATGCCACCACAGTGGCTAATCTCAATCATCACGGTGGCACTCGCAGCCAAATGGCGATGCAGGAAGTGGCTTACATTCTCCGATGGGCAGAAAGTCACCTTCCGGCCATCTCTGCCGTGTACATTCGAGTCACCCTCAACTAGTAAGCAGACTTCCTCGGTAATTAGGATGTCCACATGGGAGAATGGTCCATGCATCCAGAAGTCTTCCAACTTCTAGTGGACAAGTGAGGTCTCGTGTACATATTTCCTCCATTATCCCTTTTGCCAAGTGTTCTACGGAAATTCAAACAAGGATGCAACCTCATTGTAGAACTATACCATAAATATTGGTCACACAAGTCACCTTATGTCAAAAAGTAACCCCCAAATATCCTTAATTCAGAAATATCTTTTACTTACATTATATAACAAATGTAGGGGGGTGCTGCCACAGGCAAGATATGAATCAAATGCACAAAAGGAGAGAGGAAAGAATTGCCTTAAAGTGGTGCATGTTACACAATGTAAAATATAACTTTCAATTTAATTAGTATTTACAACTAGCGAAATATAGGATAAACATACACACAAGTGAAAAAAGATAAGAAAAGTGTTTAAAATATGACAATTCTGCACACAAGATATCCACTGAATATAAAGCCAATAAGACTTATATCAAGAATATATTATTGTGAGTGTCAGTGTCTGTTCTCATTTCGTATTATACAGTGTTAGCATGGTTCACAGTTTTTTCATTATTAAACAGTGTTTTTTACCCGAGGGAGTGTTGAATAAGTCAATAATATCTACTTATTGAACACTCCCTAGTGTAAAAAAACAGTGTTTTTCTATATTTTGCTAGTTTTTAAATACTAATTAAATTTAAAGTTATATTTTATATTGTGTAACGTGCACCACTTTAAGGCACTTTTTTCCTCTCTCCTTTTGGTCAACCTCATTGTAGTAGCCCCAGCATGGCCCAGATGTCATTGGTTCACGGACCTACAAGGACTCTCAGTGGGAGTCCCTCTTCCACTCCCTCTGCCCCACGACCTGCTGTCTCAGGGCCCATGTCTGCACCCAGACCTTCCATACTAAGGGTGAAAGGCTTTTCTCGACAGTGGTGCAAACCATGCGTAAGGCCCGGAAGCTGGCATCTGCCCGCATATACTACAGCAGGCATGTCCAAACTGCAGCCCTCCAGCTGTTGTGAAACTACATATCCCAGCATGCCCTGACACAGTTTTGCTGTCAGAGAATGCTAAAGCTGTGTCAGGGCATGCTGGGATGTGTAGTTTCTCAACAGCTGGAGGGCCGCAGTTTGGACATGCCTGTACTACAGGATTTGGCATACTTACTTCCAGTGCTGTGCTTCCAGGCATTATGACTCTTCGATCATCCAGATCCCCAGGATTCTGTCCTTCCTCCAACAGGGATTAAGCCTCGTCCTTCGCATGGTTTCTGTAAAAGTCCATATGTCGGCCTTATCGGTGTGGTTTAACGCAGAATTCCTCCTTTACCAGATGTCCACACAGGGCGTTCTTTGAGTACAGCCTCCCTACGTGCCTAACGTGGCTCCATGGGATTTGTTGGTGGTTCTGGACGCTCTTCAACCTCTGGAAACAGTTGAACTGAAATGGTTCACTGCTAAGATGTTATTCCTTCTGGCCCTTTTATCTGCCAGACGTATGTCTGACATGGGCACTATATTTTCGCCCTCCTTTTCTAAATTTTCATCTGGACAGGGCTGTAATCTGTACCAGACCGGGTTGCCTACCTAAGGTGGTCTCCCGTTTCCATTTGAATGGGGACATTGTGGTTCCAGCCTTCCGTCTCCTCAGATCTCTCACTTGCTGAGCGTTCTTTGGATGTGGTTCATGCTCTCCATATCTATGTTGACCGAACTAGTTCCCTAAGGAAATCGGATTCCCTCTTCACTCTTTATGGTTTTCATAAACGTGGTTGGCCAGCTAATAAACAAACTTTGGCCAGATGGATTAGAATTACAATAGCACAATCATATTCTCAAGCTGGACTTACAGTCCCAATTTATATTTCTGCTGATTCTACTCTCTCTGTTGGACCATCATGGGCAGGGCGCCGAGAAGCGTCCACTGAACAGTTGTGCAAGGCAGCTACGTGGTCTTCAATCCACACTTTTCTTAGGTTCTATGCCCTTGATACATTTGCTTCCTAGAATGAATAATTTAGACGCCAGATACCTTTATCCACTCAGGCGCTTCGTCAGCTTTGATCATTATGGAACCCGAAGAAGGAAAGGAGAGTTATGGTAGATTTACTTTTTGTTAACTCTTTCTTCGAGGTCCATAAGGTCCAGAGGGCGCCCACCCTGATGCACCTGGTCTATAAGGGTTTGCGGCCTTTGTCACTGGTTCCCTTCTCCTGTCCCTGAGAGTGTGTTCTTTTGTATACCATGTCTTCCTTCTCTCTGCTTCCGCTTCCAAAAAACTGACCTGCCTCTGCAGGGGGCGGGGTTATAGGGAGAGGAACCGGAACATCCTGTGGTATCTAAAGACTTAACTGTATGGTGACCAGGAGCTGATCCTACCACTTACAACCCACTGTTATCCCTGTGGACCTTGAAGAAAGAGTTAACAAAGGTAAGTCTACCATAACTCAACTTTTTTCAAATCACATGACAGGAGCTGATTGGTTGGTGCACCATTTATCATACGCAACAAATTTTAAAACTGGTTGCGTGTGATAAAATGCATTGATAATTAGGCCACATAATATTTTTTCGGTAAAATATTAAATCGTAACTTCTAATTTTATTTATTTATTTATTTTAGATTGGACGACCACAACAAGGTAGGTTTTTGTCTTTCACTTTAGTAGCTTATGATTGTTCTGTTATTCAGGTAGCTAATTGGGTGCAGAAAAACCTCTAGCTCAATGGGTCCCAAAGTTTGGCTCCTTAACCACTTAACTGATGATTTTTTCCCCCAAAAAACGCTCAGAAATTGTCTGTTTTTTCATGAGTGAATTAGGTGAAGAACATGATCTGAGTTTAAAAAAAAATAGTTTTTTTTTGTGTAATAAGACATTTTTTATTTTTCAAACATCTGTAACTTTGGCGACCATCGATACATAACGTTTTACACCCCAGACAGATGCTAGGTACACAGGGGGGGGGCTTGTGGTGGGGGGAGAGAGAGATTGGTTTACACTTTCCCAGCGGCTGCTATTGTCTGCATCCGTTGGGTGCGGGGTGCTGTCATGCTCACCGGTCAGCAATGATCAGCAGCACGGCAACACTGAGGGGAGGAGCAGCAGCGGAGGGAAGTTTCTTTTCCCTGCAGCTGTTAACACTGTTTATCTGACTGGTCGCATCCTGTGCGACCAGGTCAGATAAAGCACTTGCTGGTATGGTCGCATCTGATGCAACCATGCCAGGCAAGTGGTAAAGTATCAGAATTTTATTCACCATACCCCTAGGTTAAAAGTTTTAATTTAGAAAATAAAAATATGAAATTAAGAATAATAGGCCAGATATAATGGCTTGCGAGACGGGTGGAGCTTCGAGCCGTCAAATTCTATGTTTCTATGTTTCTATGAGACTGCGGCCGAATTCGTACGTTTTATTAAAGCAGAAAACGTTTACAAGGCAAAACCAATCAGGTTTTGCCTTGTAAAGGTTTGCTGCTTTAGAAAACACTTACAAGTTCGGCCGGAGTCTAGGAGCTCCGGCTGTCTCGCAATCCATTGCATCTGGCCCATTGTGTTTATATGTCATTCTTAGGTTCGGTTGTGGTATAGCAGATAGTGTCTAGTTAGTCAATAGATAGACACCACATGTTAGACAGTCAAAAGGTGGACAGGGTCAAAAGGTATACATGAAAAAAGTAGACATGGTCAAAAGGTCGACGGCCAGAAGGTAGACAGGGTCAAAAAGTCGACATGAAAATGGTTTACATACAAAAAGTAGACACTTTTTTTTGTTGTTGCATTTTTGGGGTTTGTGTAGATAGTTTTGTCATCTAGGACCCTCAATTGTAGAATGGATTTCCCTCGCAGCGTTCGCTTCGCTTGCCACGCTTCGGGCTCGCTGCGCTCGCCGCAAAGTTTTTATCCAACTCTATGCCAACATGGCTAGAGAAGTCCAAAAACATGTAAAATTGAAAAAAAAAACCTGTCTACTTTTTTATGTTGACCATTTTCATGTCGACCTTTTGACTCGGTCTACCTTTTGTACTGTCTACCTTTTTCATGTCGACCTTTTGACCTTGTCAACCTAATGTCTGTCTACCATGTGGGCAGAATGCAATTGTGTGAAAAGCCGGTTGGGTGGCTGTTTTTTCCTGTCTACAGACACCCAACTGACTTTTCAAACAATTGAATACACCCCCCCTCCACCCCCCCCTTCATGGTGTCTATCTATTGACTGTCTATCATCCGGATACCCTTAGATCCAGTTATGTGGTGAGGGACAGGATTGACTTTTGTTTGTCCACATATTTTATAATTGGCATCCAAAAACACTGGTTTTGCCTAACACATTGACCATACATACAGGGCCGGTTCAAGGGCGCAGAGCGCCCCGGGCAGGAAAGGGGCGTGGCCTAATACAAGGGCGTGGTGAGCCACGCCCCCTGTACATTGAAAGCGCCGCTTGAATGCTGAGCGGTGCGCGATGACGTCATCGCGCACCGCACAGCAAAAGGTCCTCTCCACGAAGAGAAACTAGACGCTATGCGTCTAGTTCCCTTCGTGGAGAGGACCTTTGCTGTGCGGTGCGCGATGACGTCATCGCGCACCGCTCAGCAGTTACTCTCCACGAAGGGAAACTAGACGCATAGCGTCTAGTTCCCTTCACAGGAGGCGCCGAGGACGGGGACGGCAGCGGGCAGCGGAGGCGGACGGGGGACACAGCGGGCAGCAGTGGCGGATCTTGCCACGGTGCGGCGCCCTCCGGATGGCGCCAGCGCCCTCCGGAAGGCGGCGCCCCGGGCAAAAGTCCTGCTTGCCCGTGGCAAGAACCGCCACTGCATACATAACTAAAATTAGTCCTGGACCACCAACCCAGTGCACCATACAAGTTCCCCAAGGCACCCAGTTTGAGAACCACTGATCTAGCTTGTTACGCAGGCTAATTTCTTTGTTAAACTTTGCATTGGGTTCCATTTTGTTGTACTTATGTTTTACCCAAGAGTGGGAGAACATTATAAGGACTCTTGGGAAGTAAAGCGTAATATACCATATTTCTGAAATCATGCTGTAGATGTAGAAGGAGCCAGATTAGTTGGCTGATCTGTGGCTTTGGTGAACTATACATAGATGCGGCTAGTTTGTACGATGGCTTTTGTTAAGACAATTACAGACCTAAACTCTTAGTTTTAATTTTTTATTTTTTCATTACTTCAATAAATAGGAAAATAACTGTCAAAGTCGAAAAATATCCTGATTCACAATGCCTTGTACTAACCCCAATGCACATGCCCGCTGCTCGTGCACCCACTCCCCCATGCGTAAGCATCCCCTCAGGTTGCGTAAGGGACGCTCCGGCGTCTCCTGCGCATGGAGATGTGTACTTACGGCAAAGTTTGTAAGCGTCTAGCGGGCGACTCGATCTCAACATATTTAACCCATATAGTGTGTTTTATAGATAATATTCCCCTTAATAATGTCAGCAAGTATGTTTAGTGTAAATGATTCTTGGGCAGAGGGATTCCTCTTTGCATGATAGGAAGGGTCAGAGAAAGGTAGAAAGGTGGTGTTTAGTATCCAGCTGTAGAGTATTTTAATGGTAACATTTCAGTGTTGGTTAGAAACAGATTGCTCGCTCCTGCGTATAGTTATGTTTAAAAGTAGTTTATAGACATTTACTGTATTTGCAGTTTATTACACATGCGGCGGGAATCCTGAGGATACCTCCCACCTGGGCAGTTGGAGATAGACACAGCCCACCTGTTTGAACCCACCTATGACCTTTTGTTATACAGCAGAGACACATTCCTGTGTCCAATGAACAACGAGAATATAGGGACCATTGTATTGTTACTGTATGCTGTGTATATAAGGACCACCATTTCTGGAGCCAGTCACTCACTCTCTCTGCAAGGTTTTCACATTGAAGGCTGGAGGCTGGATCCAGAAGTGCTTGCGAATCATTCCCACGTGTGTAAGTTCTCTGTATCCATTTTGTTATCCTCTGTGTTTGCCATTTGTTCTCATTGTGTACTCTTTCTGTTTGCTTGTGTTTTTATGATCGTTCGCTATTGTTTACATTTTTCCTTGTTATTCTGTTTAGATATTGATGTTAGGTTTGTAGAGTATAAGCTGTATTGTTTTCCCCTTTTTACACTAAAGAATTGTCCACTTAGGTGTTAGAGCCGGAGTGGTTAAAATCCAACCCAGGTCTTGTGTATTCACTATTTACTACAAAGGGTCTCTCTTAGCGTATTAACTGCTCACATAGTATTCACAGTGTTAAAGGTTTAAACGTTACACCATACAGTACTTGGTTATTAAGGTTCACAGTGTTAGCATATTCTAACTGTGTTTAAGGTCTAAAAGGTTATCAACTGTGTGTGCGCTCGCTGTGTGTATTCCGTACACTCAGCACAGAGTGTGTACGCAACGTGCGTACCACGTATGGTACTCTGTACGCAAATAGCGTGCAAAGTGCGTAGCACGTGCACGTGGTCTAGCGGCTATAACGGCTCCAAGGTATTAGTACATAGCTTTATGTTTTAAGGTAATATTTGACTTTATCAATTGGCGCTTGTCCGGGATTCCTCATATCTGCAGCCAAGCGGAACCGGGCAGACTTTATCCATCAGCAAAGGGCGGAAAGGTAGTATCCCCTGTTATCTGTTTGGTGGTTGGGGATACGGTAGTGCTGATCAGATAAGCGTCTGCTCCGCCTGGTTTGTAGGGATGCTGGTGGGATCCGGAACCGAAAGGTAAGAACGTTAAGCTATTGTCTTTTAAATCTGTTTAATTTCTGTTTGGTGCCAACTGCGCACGCAAGACATGTAACACACACACACACACACACACACACACACACACACACACACACACCTGTACTCTGCATATCTGATCATATTGTTGCAAAACAAGGTTCAAATGGGTCATATTGTGTTTGATTCAGATTGGATTGCTTATCTGTTTAAGTAGGTTTAAAAGTATATTTAAAAGTTGCTGCAAAAGCCTTGATATAGTGTTGTTGTTTTTTTTTAACTTAGGCCTAAAAAAATAACTTCAGGGGCTCGCATGGTGATTTTTTTTTGTAACATAGGAAGCCGCATGGTCTGTCCTCCATTTTGTGTAACCCTCATGGATGTGGAAGGGGGAGGAGCAGCGGCCATTTTGGGAAGGTCAAAAAAAATGTTTTTTTTCTCTAAAATAGCTGATTTTCAGTCTACTCAGGAATAATCAGCCAGCCATGGTCAAAAAGGAATCACCATTTGAGTTACCAATGCGTTTATTTAACCAATGTCATAATCAATTACAAATAGTTTCAGATGGGGCTTAATGAAATATAATAATAAAATGAATATTTGATTTAGGAACGACACACAAAGATAAACAACGTTTTTTTTCTCTCCTTACCTCTGTGATTCAGTTAAACTCTGCTTGTTGTAGGATAGCCATTGAAATGCAAATTAACCTGTAAGGCTGCTTTTTTCTGGCAGTGAAAAAAATCACCTTCACAGACAGTCAAAAGCACAGCATTCATATGCAAATTAGAAACACTTAATGGGTACATAGAGATAATATTATAATTATGTGTGTGTTTACATCAATGTATGTTCTGCAAGATGGCTATCCAATATGAATCATACTATTGGAAGCATTGATTACTAGATTAATTTAGAATTGTATTTTGTGTACTTTCACATATCTACCTTTCTGTTTGCCATTAGCATTGATCACGTGCTGAGAAAATTTGTTGCTATTTTAGTTAAAAGTAAAGAGTAATACTTAAGGGAGTAATTGTAAAACATGCACGCAGCTTTGCCCAGTTATAAAGGATGTGCAGGAGATAATGTGTGGTGTGGGTAAGCGATTATAATTGAATATCGTTTACATTTATAGAAGTGTGTTATCTGTATTACTGTGGAGTATCCGGCCTGTGTACACGTGTCTACTGCGTGCGAAACAACGTACGCTACGCAAAGGCCTACACACGTGGCGTAAATTACGCAACGTGAGTACAGATACGCCCACTAAATACAAATCACACGATAGCATTGTTTTAGTAAGAGGATACGGAAGCCACAAGATAATAGCACAAATTTGTTCAGTTTCCAATATTTAGTTTAAATATCTTACTTTACTGTAATACCTCTGGGGAGAGCTATCAGATTACAGGAAATTATTTTTCTGATCAGAAAACTATAGAATGATAGTGTGGGCTAAAAGGAAAAATGGTATGATTGTATTGAACTCCACTTGGTGGCCTTGGTGATCTTGGTGAAGCTTGGTGATCTTGGTGGTCTTGATGCTTGGTGAATCTTGGTGAAGCACGGTCTAGGTGAAAACGTGCGACGAAGTGTGGTAAAAGTTTTCGTGGTATTACGCTCCGGCTGTTGTGGAGCACAGTAGGAAGACTCCAATGATCCTACCATTTATAGATAACAAGTATCTATAAGTGGTACGATTGGACCGCACGGTTGTATGTGTGACCAATAACGCAACGTGATATGAGGTCGTATATCCATGTGTAAATCTTGCCCTCATACGTGTTGTAGGGAGCACATGCAAGCGTGATTTGTGTAAAATAAAACGAAGGGAATTTTCGCTGGTCTCTCAGGAAAATCTCTAGAGGTAGGGCCTGCAACGATTATGTGTGTCTGCTAAAAGAGGCGGATCCGTGATACTCGGAGCAGAAGAAGCTGGTGGAAGAGCTTGAAGAACTCCCACCATAGACTTCTGTGTTTGGTGCATTTTAGGAAGTTTTACTGTGTTTAAAAGGTCCACAATGGAAGCCAAGTGCACAACACAGGGATGTTTAGCAGTCAGAGTTCAGACTGAAGAGATTTGCAGACCCCGGGGGTCTGCTCGGTTAGTAATGTGGGGGAAGTATGGTCCCCACACTGAGACCTTTTGTGATGAATGGACACGAATGACTGTGGGGGATAAATCACCATTTCCTGGGATAGGTAGTTTTGATTCAGAGGTATTGCATAATCTAAGGAGAAGGATATGTCTGATAAAATCCGGGAAGCAACGGATTAGACATTATGATTGTTTACAGTTATGGCAACAGGAAGGTAAGATACAAAGAGGATTAGCTCAAGCAGCTGGTTCCAACACTAGCAGGAAACACATGGCAACTGGAGAAGCAATGGCTACAGAGAATGGCATACTGGGATATGATGATAATAATGCACTTAATAAATGTATTAATGATGATAATAGTAAGCGTAATAAATGTAATAATGATAGAAGTAAAACTGATAAATGTACAAATTCTAACCCGTGCAAGTTGCACCCCATGTTAAACTTCCCTCAGGATTACAAGCAAGCAAGTGAGCCCAGCACAATGTCGGCATGTTTTCCAGCAGCCATCATAGGAGACCCCCAGGTGGGCACGGCCCAATCGGTAAAAGCAGTAGTTAAGCCCCCTTACGGAGGGTCAGGTGAGGTCGTGTCCACAGGTAAGTACGGTATTGTACATCATGCACAGACAATTGCACCTCACATTGTAGAGTATAGAGAGGTAGCGGTTTCTGTATTAATGGATGGTTTAAAGGAAGTGTTGAGAACAAGGGTACAGACCACTCAACCTGATTGGAAAGGTATGTCGGTGGCTGCTTGGAGAGAGACCGCTATTGAACATGATCGGAACATCATAAGACACAGGGAGTCACAAGGCGGTAAGCAAATGACAATAAGTAGACAGGCCCTGACAACGAAGCCACATCAGCTTAAGCCCCAGACCCCTGTGGGTAAGTTGAATGTAATAAAATGTTATAACTGCCAGAGGGAATGGCACTATGCACGGAATTGTATGTTTAGAGACCCACATAAGGTATATAAACCCCCTAGACAACGACATAACGCACGTAATTGTAAGCAGGGATCATATAGGAAAAATTTTGGCCCGCACTTGTAATTTACAGCCAGTGAAGTTAATTGTTAGCCTTGATAGTAAGCCTGAGGTTACAGTCGATGTAATTGGTAGGTCATTCCTTGTAGACACAAGGGCGGCCAGGTAAACTCTGTGATTTATCTTTAAATGTTTCCTTCTCATCTCTGACGTTCACCAGCAGAACTCAAACGTCACATGACTACTTGGTCTTTTCAGAGGTCTACCCAACCCCAGTATGTCTTACCAGCATCGTTGTGTCTGGCCAAGCACAAAGGGTGGAGAGTGGAAATACTGGTGGGGGAGACTGTGCAGAGATACCGATGGACATGTTGGTGTGACAGCCTGATGGTGAACGGAAATCTGACAATGTTTTTTTTTTCTATTGTTCTCTCTCTTTTTGTTCTTTCATGTTTTACGGATGGTATGTCACACAACAGTTAGACAAATGGTAATGCAAGATTTATGCTCCTTACAGAAAGATCGCTGATTCGGAAAGAATATTGTATCACCGGAGTGTTAGTTTTGGGAAGACTGAGAGACAGCACCTTTGAGATGACAACTGAGCAAGAAGAACAACAAGACTAGAGGACAAATTATCGTAACAAGTTTTTTTTTCCTTCAATTGTTTTCTGTTCCCCCATTACAACTCTTTCTTTCTCCTCCTGTAAGATGGACTTGCCCCAAGAGACTGCAGTCCGTGTTTTCCTGTTGACCCTGTTGTTGACCAGAGCAGTCTGTTTCGGTGAGAGTACCAGTGAGGTCGAGAAAGGATCTGGAATGGGTTCTGATGATCAGGATGGATTCGTAGAATTCCAAGAACACAATCACCGAGTTAAGGCGAGTATCAGAAAATGATCTGGTAGCCATGACACTAAGAGACATTGTGAAGGATTGTTAGCTGAAGAGAATTGTATCTGTAGGAATTGTGAAAACATAGTTGAGGACGGGTGCATCAAGAGATGTCAGTCCAGCCTTAATATCAACATGGACCGTCATCCATTGAGTGACTATCACTCATTAGTGGGTAAGGTTTTAAACCAAACAGAATGTTGGGTGTGCTCACAAGTACCTCAAGGTCATAGAAAGTCAGGACTAGTGCCATACTCTTTAACAATAGATGAGGTACTTGAGTTAAGGGGTGGGAGACCGGTGGACAAGAAATTTAAATATTTCTAGGCCTCCTAGTTTGAAGCTCCATCAATACCACGTGGATAGGTCCCTCATATGTTTTAACATTTCCAATCCCCGAAAGCCGGGAAATTGGGAGGTGACATGGAACAACCAAACCATGACATTCTCACACAGAGCCGATAGAATGCCCGTAGATTCAGAGCTTATACGCCAAATAGCCAACAGTGGGAGATATTTCCAATATAGGTACACTCTAGGAAGTAGGCCCATGCGAGTTGGAGAAGTATCACCAGGATACTGTGCACATATCATACAACCTGATACGTGTACTAGACAAATGAAAGAGTTAGGGATAGGATTTTTCACCTGGAAGGTTTATAATATGGTGATGTCATATTCAATCCCATATGTCCTCCCCGATGATGCATATTTCATATGTGGGAGGAAGGCGTATAAGTGGCTTGCCCCAAACTCAGAGGGATTGTGTTACATTGGAAGGGTGTTGCCGGAAGTAATGACCATTACCCATGAAAAGATGAAAGACGTTCACCGCAATGCTCAAGCTCCTTACACTCACACCCATTACGAACACATTGTAAAGAGACACCTTGTAGATAGGACAGAGCATGCAGCCTCTGATTTGATCCACGAATCCACCGGGATTCAATTCCTACTCGCGTTAGATATCACCCGTACTGCCAGAGGAGTTATAAATTTTAGGTATGTTACCGCGCTAGCGAACCTGATAGACAATATCACCGAGATGTATGATGACACCTTCAGGTATACTGGGAGAGAATTGCAAGCTTACAAAACGGAACTGATCCAGCACAGGATGGTTCTAAATTACATCACAGCAGTGACAGGAGGGTATTGTGTCACCCTAGCAACTCAGTATGGTGTGAAGTGTTGTACGTATATCACAAACAGCACTGAGGACCCAACAGAGGTCATAGATCAAAAGATGGACGATATCTTGCAATTGAAGTGGGCGTTTCCGAAGGAGGCACAACCTTACCCTTGCTTCTGTCGGCAATGAACTAACTGGCTGGGTATCATGGTTGAACCCACGTAATTGGTTCTCAGGTTTAGGAGAATGGGCTCAAAATGTTATCGTTGCTGTAGGGAAGTTCCTCTTATGTATCCTAGGAGTTATCATAATGATTGGTCTGATATTCAGATGTGTTCGAATTTTAATAAATTGCAAGCGAAGTACCAAATTAATGAGTTTGAGGAGCGAGGGCATTGTAACAACAACTAGTTTAATTTATGACCCATCAATCGAGACAATGTTGTGATAAGACGTGATTCCACGGTCCGTTTCTTTCACCCGTTTCTCCTTTGTTTTTCTCCAAGGTAAAAAGACATCTACCCGGAAGAAGAATTTGATGACCCATTATACAGACCATTGATGAACTGTTTCACCGACAATTGATGAACCCTTAGAGACTGTAATTTTTATGGACACTTGAAGAGCTTTGCTTGCCATTTACAGCAAAGATACAGCAATCTGGACAAGACATCAACAAGACATCAACAAGACTCCAACCGACGCCCAAGGACGACCACATACATAATAATACGAAATGCATTTATAACGCATGTTTCTTATCTTCATCTCTACTATCTTCAGGTAGTGACACACATAATTGACAGGTAATATAGGCACATATATTAGCACTCACATATTCTCCCCTTTCATGTATCATCAACTAATGTGCACCCCATTTGTTGGAATTAAAAGCCGAAAAGAGCTCGGTAGAGTTTGTTAGCCCATGTACAGACCCTTAATACGGGATGAGAAGGATTCAATGTATACTTCGCAATACCTCGAAGCTTGGTTTAGAATACGTACGGCACGATGATACATGACCCCTCAGACATGGATTTCATACACACATGCTTTTACTATCTCATTAGGTCATACATTTCCCACCTTCTACTCTCCTCCCTACTCCCAATCATAAATAGATAGTTCATGGTATTATATATTTTTCTGCTTAAATTGTTTAGATAGTGGCAGTTATTATTGACTGCCAAAGGGTGGACTGTCAAAGTCGAAAAATATCCTGATTCACAATGCCTTGTACTAACCCCAATGCACATGCCCGCTGCTTGTGCACCCACTCCCCCGTGCGTACGCATCCCCTCAGGTTGCGTAAGGGACGCTCCGGCATCTCCTGCGCTTGGAGATGTGTACTTACGGCAAAGTTTGTAAGCGTCTATCGGGCGACTCGATCGCAACATATTTAACCCATATAGTGTGTTTTATAGATAATATTCCCCTTAACAATGTCAGCAAGTATGTTTAGTGTAAATGATTCTTGGACAGAGGGATTCCTCTTTGCATGATAGGAAGGGTCAGAAAAAGGTAGAAAGGTGGTGTTTAGTATCCAGCTGTAGAGTATTTTAATGGTAACATTTCAGTGTTGATTAGGAACAGATTGTTCGCTCCTGCGTATAGTTATGTTTAAAAGTAGTTTATAGACATTTACTGTATTTGCAGTTTATTACACATGCGGCGGGAATCCGGAGGATACCTCCCACCTGGGCAGTTGGAGATAGACACAGCCCACCTGTTTGAACCCACCTATGACCTTTTGTTATAATGCAGAGACACATTCCTGTGTCCAATGAACAACGAGAATATAAGGACCATTGTATTGTTACTGTATGCTGTGTATATAAAGACCACCATTTCTGGAGCCAGTCACTCACTCTCTCTGCAAGGTTTTCACATTGAAGGCTGGAGGCTGGATCCAGAAGTGCTTGCGAATCATTCCCACGTGTGTAAGTTCTCTGTATCCATTTTGTTATCCTCTGTGTTTGCCATTTGTTCTCATTGTGTACTCTTTCTGTTTGCTTGTGTTTTGCGATCGTTCGCTATTGTTTACATTTTTCCTTGTTATTCTGTTTAGATATTGATGTTAGGTTTGTAGAGTATAAGCTGTATTGTTTTCCCCTTTTTACACTAAAGAATTGTCCACTTAGATGTTAGAGCCGGAGTGGTTAAAATCCAACCCAGGTCTTGTGTATTCACTATTTACTACAAAGGGTCTCTCTTAGCGTATTAACTGCTCACATAGTATTCACAGTGTTAAAGGTTTAAACGTTACACCATACAGTACTTGGTTATTAAGGTTCACAGTGTTAGCATATTCTAACTGTGTTTAAGGTCTAAAAGGTTATCAACTGTGTGTGCACTCGCTGTGTGTATTCCGTACACTCAGCGCAGAGTGTGTACGCAACGTGCGTACCACGTACGGTACTCTGTACGCAAATAGCGTGGAAAGTGCGTTGCACGTGCACGTGGTCTAGCGCCCATAACGGCTCCAAGGTATTAGTACATAGCTTTATGTTTTAAGGTAATATTTGACTTTATCATAACAAAAGTAATTTTTTTTTCAATTATAATATATTGCACAGCTTTCATAACTTTTAAAGTGTTTTGGTAATGTTTGATTTTCTTTTTCTGTCAGCTCTCTGAAGCTCAAAAAGAGGACATCTTAAAATATATGGTAAGATAAAATCCATTACAACACATTCCATTTGTTGACAATTATTTATCTTTTTAATAGATTTTATTTGAAATGTGAGCTACTGCAAATTATAACGGCAGAAACACTTAATAAAAATAGTTTAATATGTTTAGTGTTTATATATGAATATGGAGTTATGACTAGAACACAATATGTGAAATAATTGGCACCATCGCACCCTTATGGGGTGTTTTGCTAAACTTGTGATGCCGGCGGAAGCTATGTGCTGTTCGGTAATGGTGAATCTGGTTAATGGCAGTTCACGGTAATTTCAGGTTACCGAGTTTATGACTTTGTGTTAATGCAGCTACCTTAGAAGGCTGTCATTTCTTTTTCCACCTACAGGAACAATTTATGATTCAGTCCTCTGAAGAGGCAGCATTGGCAAAGAATTTTGAAGTGGAATTGGAGGCAGCAGCGAATGTATACTGTCGGAATGCTGGAACAGTACTTGTACGTGTTTTGGTTTATTTTTCTCCACTTTCTCAATAGAGTTGATACCAATGAATTGTTCTCATTGATGTGTACTCCATATTTAGGCACATCCTGTCTCTCCTTCCACTGGAAAAACACCATTTTTCCTGCATTGTTGATAACGAATGCTCAGGTACTATTGGTGATTATTATTATTATGTTTTGTTCGACACATGGGATTTTTGAAGACGAAACTCCTGTCTGAGTATATATCCCAAGACCGACAGTATGGTGATCTGTAATGTACAGTAAATTTCTTGGTCTGTGGAGCATAGTAAGAATTTTCTCTCTCTTTTCTTGTCCACTATTGAAGGGAAACCACACAGCTGTGACAGAACAAAGCATAAAAACGCACAATACTGGTTAACTTAAATCAGAGACATTTTGATGTTGTGATAAATTATAGATGCTGAATACGCTGATAATATTTATTTCTGCTTATTTCTCATGTTGGAACAAAGTCTGGCCACTGCCATTTAGACCTGTCAATCACACTGGATAACATCAATCAATGCTGTTTAATGCTGCAATGTGTTAGAGAACCTGGTGAGGCTGATGTCTGATTGTGTTATGTTCAGACCAGGTTTAGCCTCGAATGCATTGTGGTCTTTGGTATATTGCACAATCTAAAAACATTTGTCTTTGTGACTGTGACACACAAACACAGTTTGGTTATGTAGACAACAACTAACTCTACCATCCTGTGAAACCTATTTGAATTTATGTTTCTGCCGTAACAGTGAATTTTCCAGTTTTCATGTGACCTGTGGGCCACAGTGTCTTGTGGTGGGGGAGAAGTTGGGAGGGTCCTGTCACTCTGCATCAATGAATAGACGCTGTGCGCATACGCACAGCGTCTATTTACAGGACATAGAAGAACTGGGGGCATGCCACACAGAGAGCTGTGCATGCCCCCTCAGTGCTGACATCGGGGGAGTGGCTCGTGATCCATACTTGCCTACCTGACCCTCTCCATGAGGGAGAAAAATCTCTGTTCCTGGACTTTCCTGGTAATGTATGATTGCCATCACCTGTGGTGAGCTAGTTAATTGATAAGAAAGGTGTTTCACTACAGGTGATGGCAATCATACATTACCAGGAAAGTCCAGGAACAGAGCATTTTCTCCCTCATGGAGAGGGTCAGGTAGGCAAGCATGTCGTGATCGCAGCACTCCCACAAAGCCGTTCCCCTTCTCTGTAGGCCACGCCCCTTTTCGACAATAAGGTCCCGCTTCTTCTCATAAAGATGTTGTGAGGTATGGTTTTGCATTGAGACAGTTAGAAAGTGTAATAGGGATGAAGCCAGCAAGCAAACCACATAACTACATTACAGTGTGGTAATTCATCCAACCAGGTGTATAGCTCAAAATTTACAGTCTTAAATTATTTCTTCAGTTAAATATTAAAGAAATAGTGTAGCAATCTAGGTAGAGTATGTACACGTGTGTATTTGTGTGTGTGTTTATCTTACATAACTATCAACTGTCCTGATTACAGTGGGAAAGTCCCGCTATTCATATACTGTACCGATGTCTCTCCTGCCTGCTGGGTGAAGGTTGGGAGAGCCTTTGATCACCGCTGCTCTGCACGGCAAAGCTGCGAGTGATTCCTGCATAGGTGCCATGCACATGTGCACAGCATCTATGCAGTTCAGGGAGGTTAGCCAGGGAGACTGCCTAACAGCATGGAGAGCACTGGGATTTCCCCCCCAAAGTGATGAAAATGGGAGATGTGGTGCAAGGCCATGTTCTCCCACCCACGGCCATGCTCCTTATTCAGGTGAGGTCAGGCCTCCTTTTTGACGTGCTAGGGTTCTGACTGCAGCACATACATTATTGGGAGGTATATTAAATATGTAGAGGTAGAGATATATATGGATAGATAAATGGATTGACATAAATTTAGCCATATCATTAAAACCACTGGCAGGTGAAGTGAATAATAATAATTATCCTGTTATATCCTACCCTTTGACAGTTGCCAGTGTATTAGGCAGGTAGTGAGCATAGAAAAACGGTGAACCGGCAGCAGTCATGGGCAGCCCAGGCTCATTGATGCATGTGGCCATCTGGTTATATCCCACAGAAGAGCTACTGTAGCACAAATTGCTGGAAAAGTTATTGCTGGCTATGTTAATAAGGTGTCAGAACACACACTGCTGCAGCACAGCTTCATGCATAGCCACAGACTGTTCATTGTGCCAATGGTAACCCCCTTCCAACCACCGAAAATACATACTTTCTGCAGTAGGGTACATAGGGTTCCACTTGGAACATCGGGGTTGTAGATGGTGGATCAGGAATTTGGGGACCAAACAGTTAAAGCTTTCAGCATATCAGTTCTGAGATGGTGTCTGCAGCAAGTAGGTGCACTGAACAGGGGGGCTGATACTGCAGCCCCAAAAGGTGTTTTATTTTTTACTTAAAATTGACTTTTCTTCTTCTAGGCTTGCAGCGCTGTAAGTTAGATTGACTTCAGCGCTGCAGCTTTATCACCTCCCAGCCGGCGCCGAAACCCCTGCTGGCTGAAGCCTCTCAGACGCGTACTTGCAGCAGGGGAAACCCGCGGTTATTAGCGCACGCTGTGGTGTGGACCCATGACTGCGTGGTCGACGCTGGGGAGGCAGATAAGAGGGTTTCCTCTGCGGGACCCGCGGCTAAATCATGGTCTGCTGCGGTCTGGGAATACGGACTGCAGCACTGGCGTGGACACTGTCTTAGAGCAGGGGCCCCACTATGGTTGTGTCTGTTATGTTGAAGTCAATTTACATTCTAACAAATATTTAAAATGCCAGCTCTATTATATACTGTGGACGCCTGCGCATCTTATTACCATGTGCTATGAATGTGCGATATACATCGCAAAACACTACATCCCATAAGAGAAAACAATACACCCACACATTATCGGAGTTCCAAAGCTCATTGATGTATATATTTGTTATTAAAAGGATATGTATACAATATATCACAATGTACAGTATACTGTATATATATAGTTACATGGCTACAATTTACACAGTAAGCAATTACAAACTAATTCAAATACAGACACGGCCAGTAATACATCACCGTCTCCCTCAATGCACTTTATAATCGCTCTAGTTCCTACATCTTTAGCTGTGTCTCAACTCCAGCTAACAGCAGCAAAATATTACCAACACTCCATCTCGCTCAGCATCTGGGACAAAAAGGGCCGTGTGTGTGTGTGTTCAGCAATACACTGAGAGTTGGGGGTGTGCACAGGTCTCTTGTTATTAGTCTAGGGGAGGGAACTTTCTCATTCATTATGAGTCATTGGTCAGTTCATATGCAAGCCTTGAATACATCAAAAGGGCTGGACTGAGTTTCCTGTCCACATGCTTTAAATGGAATGTCCATTGTTCTCTTCAGAATTGTGGCTTTATAGTCATACATTCAAGCATATCTACTCATGGCAATGTGCTACAACTTAATAACAGGCATCAAATGAATCTACACATTACTCTGGTTACTTCGACACCAAGCATGACATGTCCATCTTGCTCCGCTCCAATGATACACATACATGACGTTACTCCATTATATAATTTAAAACTTTATGATGTCTGGCGCTTGATATGTTCAATTTATGTGCTGTATAAAATAGGTGTTGAATATATCGTTGTGGCATATCTGTGTAAATGCGTATGTTACTATATATCGCTGTGCTCACTGTGCGTATTTGCAAGCATAGCGACTCATGTGTGGAGTCTGTATGTTCTCTCTATGTAATATTTTGGACTTTGACAGTTACCTTCGTGCTCAGTACCTGGAAGTGACAAAACGAGAGGGCAGGAGAGAACTTCTGCCCCTACAGCACCTAATGTTTTCTTAATTCTCCGTTCATTTGAGGTAATTTTTTAACCTATTTATTAAGGCCCAATAGTACCTGGGGTTCAAGACCAGCTTAGGGGGAGGCGGCGCTTTGACCTGTAGTCCCTTCCCTAGCTCTGGGCGCCATCTACTGCATATTTCCTGCCCTTGAGCTGCATCACTCTCCCACTTTCCTCAGAGTCCAGGCAGCCATCTTACAGCAGGCAGCAAGCAGATAGCCGGGATTGCTGGGCTATGTCTGCCTGTAGAAATGCCTGAACAGGACAGGTTTTTACATCACTTAAATATGCTACCTGCCTTACAATGGCTGAGTAGTTGATATAAGTATTCATTGCAGTTATATTGTATAATTGTATAATTTTCTTCATTGTGTGGGACTGTGTGTGCTGATTCTGCTGTCTAGTTTCACTTTCAGTTTATCTCAGATAACTATCAGATAACTATCACTGCTATTCTATACCCTGGGCTAAGGTGCTGTTTGGGTCAGAGTTCACAGAATATATTTATATCAATCTCTTTCTATCTGTATGTTCAGTCACTTACTGCCCTGTACTTATTTCATTACATTTAATGTACTGCTCACAGAATATATCTATATAAGTATATTTATATCGGTGTTTTCATTCTCGTACTGCCTTATTTCATTGCATTTATTGTACAGTGTCTCTTTTGTTTTACTGCTATGTCTAACAAAAACGGCCACAAGCATGCTGAATCTCCTGTGTTACTATCATGCAGTTTGTTCAGCAGGTGTAACTGAGGAGGATATGGTAAATGATGTCTCTGTTCTAATTGTTACACACCTCCTAGCTAGTCTGCTGCTCCTGACCCCGCGCAGGAGCCCCCTAGGGCAGCCTTTTCCACACTGTTTGGTACTTTGGTGGAACGTCTTGTGTCCCCTATGGGCCCACCTTTGATACTACCTCCTAAAATGGTACCTATTGCAAATCCACCTTGGGCGGAAACTTTGTGTAATCAGCAGCAACTGAATCAGTCCCTTACTATAAATAAGGCTCCAATAGGACACAGACGTGTCTTGGGTCGGGCCATTATAAGCAGGCTACCTCATCCTCCCAATCTACTGTTCTCTCTGATGTTTCATCTAAAGAGGAGGGGGTGCATACAGCCCTTTCTGACACAGACTCCTGTGTTGCTGAGGAAGAAGCCCCTATAGACATTATAAAGCAGATTCTACAGCTCACGGACGAGGAGGAACCCACTATGGTTGCTAAGAAAACTGATATGTCTAAAAAGCAGAAGGTATTTAAGACTGAATTACCCCAATCTGATCATTTACTGGACATTAGGCGAGAGCCCTGTACCACTCCAAGTAAAAAGTTCCCTTTGTCTAAACGGACTCTAGCTCGTTATCCTAGATATCATCTGTAACAAATGGGAAAATCCACTGCTGGTGGATTCTCATGTCTCCCGCCTCGTGGTGTCATCCACTCTGCCTGTTACCACTGTCACCTCCCTGAGGGAACAGACAGATAAACGTATTGAAAGTTACCTGAAATCTATTTATTCCCTCACAGGGGCTATACATAGACCCACTATCGCTGCTTCTTTTGCCACAAAGGCTATTGAAGCTTGGATACAGGTGCTTGAGGAAGAGGTGCCTGTGGATGTTTCTGATGAAGGCAGATTATATCTGACTCCTATTAAAACTGCTTCTTATTATATTCAGGAAGCATCATCTGAGGCTGGAGTGTTTGCTGCCAAGCTGTCTGCTATGTCAATTCTGGCACACCGTATTTTGTGGTTGAAACCTTGGAAGGTGGACCTAGATTCCAAGAAATCCAGCCTGCCACATAAACAGAAAAGCCTGCACCATCACAGGCCTCCCCCTGGGGGACCCCAGCGTGGGAGGCAGACTTCTGCACTTCGCTCATGATTGGCACACGACCGCTTCAGACATTTGGGTGCTAGAAGTTGTCTGTTACGGGTATGCTGGCTCGTTCAAGGGAAGTCCCCCTCACCAGTATTTCACCACGGGCCTACCATCAGAACCAATAAAGGTGCAAATCTTGCAAACTGTGGTCAGTTCTCTCCTTCACTCAGGAGTGATTTGTGCTGGTTCCTCAGTTCCAAAGGGACAGAGGCTACTACTCGACTCTGTTTCTGGTTCCAAAACCCAATTGGTCAAGTCTGCCTATTCTCAACCTCAAATCCTTCAACAGGTTTGTGAGAGTCTTCAAATTTCAAATGGGAACTTTGCGCTCTACAGTTCTGGCCATGGAACCTGGGGATGACATGGTTTCCCTGGATACTTATCTGCATATTCCTATTGCCACTTCGCATCAGCAGTTCCTGTGGTTTGCTATTGGCAACCTACATTACCAACTCCAGGCTCTGCTGTTTGGACTCGCTACAGCCCCTTGCATCTTTACCAAGGTCATGGCCTTTATGATGGTTCATCTTCGTGGCCAGGGTGTATGGATTCTTCCATACTTAGACGACTTGTTGATTCTGGTAAGCTCACAGGAAGTTCTCCTCAGTCATCTCCAATTGACGGCGCCTTCCTACAGGCCCAAGTGTGGCTGATATATTGGAAAAATTCCTGCCTTATTTCATCTCAAAGCATGGTACACTTGGGGGCACTCCTAGATACTCATGGTCAAAGACTGTATCTATTGCCAGGCAAGGTTCTCAAAATACAGAACAGGCAGGAATCTCACCTTCCAATCAATGTTCTGGATTTGAGAGCAGTGTTCAATGCATTAACCCTTGCTCGACCTCTTCTACAGAACAGACCAATTCAAGTTCAGTCAGAAAATGCAACAATGGTGGCTTATATCAATCAAACGGCACCAGCAACTGCATGCTGATAATGGAAGTGTTCAAGATTCTACATTTTGCCGAACGTTATCTAACGGCCATATCAGCGGAATGTGTTCTTTTGTGCCTAACCTCTTTCGTATTTCCTTTCTGCTTCCTGCATTGAACTGGTTAACAAAACTGATGGCCTTTGCCTGGAGGCGGGGTTATAGAGGAGGGACGCCGTGCATTCTTGGGATATGTTGAAAGCTTTAACTGTTTGGTGCCTGGATTCCTGATCCACCTCCTACAACCCCGATGTTCCCTGTGGACCTACTGTATATACTTCGCAAAAGGAGAGTTATGAAAGGTAAGTCTACCATAACGCTTCTTTTTGTCAGAACTGGACCATGGAGCAGTGGCCTGGTTTGACAAATCACATCTACTTGATGTACGTGTGCGTACTTCAAACAGAGACCAATTAAGGGCCACGTGGGCATGAGGGTGAAAATGACCAAGGGCCTATTAAGGTGCTGTAATATCTGCTGTGCGGGTGGGACCAGTGCCATATGGGAGTGTAGACCTCTTACACTATCAACTCTTCCTAAATACGTAAAAGTACTAAAAATGTTTTATTTTGAGAGGAAATTAGAAATACAATTTTAAAACTATGATTTTTGGCTAACCGTGTGACCAGATTGACATGCTATCATGATTGTTGCCCTGTTTTTATGTGGAGACCTGGAGCTGTTATGTGGAGACCTGCCCCATTGTTATTCTGGCACTGCCTTTAAGTAAGGAAGAGATGGCACCTGGATGCAATATGAGAAGGCAAGCAGGCGATGGCATTGTGATGCTCTGGGCAATGTTCTGGGAATCCTTGGGTTTTGGCATTTATGTGGAAATTAATATGTACCACCTACTTAAACATTATTGCATACTAAGTACACCCCTTTATGGCAACAATATTACCTGATTTTTGGTGCCTCTTGCAGCAGGAAAATGCGCCCGTCCACATAGCAAAATTTGTTTAGGAATGGAACATGATGAAAAGTTGTAGTGTTGACTTTCCTCCAAATTCCCTAGATCTCAGTTTGATAGAGCATCTATGGTATGTGATTAAAACAGAAGCAAGTTTAAATCCTTCGATAAAAGTCAGGAATCTGAACTAGAAGCCCGTTGTGTAACTTCTGAATTTGCCTATTTGAAAGACCGATTGGATAGTTCCAAATCGGTCTGGTTAACTGCTCAAAAAGAATGGACAGATTTTCTGATGGAAGAGACTCAACAGAAGCTTCTTTTCACGTCTCATTTATTTTATGCTACAGGCAATAGACCGGGTACCTATCTAGCTAGATTTGCGCAAGGGGAGCGGTTCTCTAATACTGTGGTGGAACTTGCTTGATCGTATGGTACAGCCTTGGCACAAAATCCGCAAATTGCATCGCAATTCATCTTATATTATCAACAGTTGTATAGCTCCAAATTGGGCTGTAATCCGTTGGAGATGAATAGTTATATACACAACATAACGCTACCCTCTTTTACCAGCGAGGCCCAAAATCTCTTAGTAGCATCTTTAACATCAGATGAGATTGAATCTGCAATCAAAGCATCTCCTAGTGGTAAACCTTCAGGACTGGATGGAATTCCATCAGAATTGTACAGAAATACTAAGACTATTTTGTGCCCCGTTTACTTAACATATTTAAGTTAATCTTTGAGCAAGATATGCGCCCTCCCTCAATGCAGAGGCATTGTTATACTTAGGCCTGACAATGACCCTAGGAATGTTGAGTCTTATCGCCCTATATCACTTCTGCCCACTGATATATCAATTCTGGCTAAAGTCTTAGCTGCTAGGCTAAATCAGGTTATAACACGACTTATCCATATCGATCAAATGGGTTTCATGCCCTGTAAATCTACCTCCATAAATCTAAGACGTTTGTTTACCCACTTGCAGTTCCCCGGGGGGAGGTTCATTCTCCATTGTTTCATTAGATGCAGCAAAAGCTTTCGATTCAGTGGAGTGGGACTTCCTATAGGTTTGACATTATTTGGGGATATGGGTGTCCAATGATTCACAAAATTATACTTTAAATAGGTAATCTGCAGTGCTATATCTTCGTTATAGAGTTAAGAACTGGGGGAAACTACCTCTGACTATTACTGGCAGGGTTAAAATAATAAAAATGTTTTTTCAGCCCAAGCTGCTTTATGTTCTTCAGCAGTCGCCAATATATTTGTCAGAAAACTTTGAAGCACATTGACAGCTTACTGTCTTCTCTAATTTGGGCCAACCAAAGAGTACGTTTAAAACACACTAGGTCAAATTCATTAGTAGGTCTAGCCCAGAGGTTCTCAAACTCGGTCCTCGGGGGCACACACAGTGCATGTTTTGCAGGTAACCCAGCAGGTGCACAGGTGTATTAATTACTCACTGACACATTTTAAAAGGTCCACAGGTGGAGCTAATTATTTCACTTGCGATTCTGTGAGGAGACCTGCAAAACATGCACTGTGTGGGCCCCCGAGGACCGAGTTTGAGAACCTCTGGTCTAGCCCTTCCGGCTTTCAAATATTATTATGCAGCGCAACCAGCACATCTGTGGGACTGGGTAAATGATTCTAATAACCTAGCCCTATATTCTCAAATAATAATACAGTAATATATCCAGGTGGCACACCTACAAATGCTTCTTTGTGGGAATACGAAAATGACCAAAATTCCGCTAATAAAACAAGCTATTCTTATTTGCAAGTCAGTGTATACTATATTGCAAGGCCAGGGCATGGATCCAGATACCCCGCTAGGTAATATGTATGGTTTTACAGAACTTTCTTCATTACAAACAAGAGAAGTCAGGGGCAAGTGGGGAATACTAATTTTGGGCCATTTTATATAATGGAGATGTAATCAGATCATTTCAGCAACTCCAGCAGGACTTTAGTGTACCCTCCTCCAACTTGTGTCGATTTCTTCAACATGCTATTAATTGCTCAGTTCCTTAATATCCCAACAATAATTATTAACTCACTGGTTAAGTCTGTTACAAAATCAGGATAATAAGGCATTTCGTTTCTAGCATATATTCTGATATACTCCAGGCACATCACACTAATTCACTGTCCTCTCTTAAGAGTAAATGGGAAACCGATTTGGGCTCAATTGCAGATGATATATGGGCATGAGCTTTAGGGTCTCCTTGTCTGTCTACTACTACTACTGTTCAATATAAGAAAATACAGTCATTTATAATTCCTAGAGTGTATATGACCCCAGTGAGACTGTCCCACATTGGAGGAAATCAAAGCACAAAATGTCCCAAACGTGGAACTCTGGAAGCTAACTTTTGGCCCATGATTTGGCTATAACCCAGAGTAGCACTCATTTTGGAGGGGTGTTATCGGTGCTTTGGTAAGCACCCAAATTCCTTCAGTTTTCTTCACGCCTACGGTATGTGTACTGTCGGCTGTAGAGGAGGAGACTCTTGATGCACCAAGCAGACGTTATATCATATAAATATGTGTGTACTAGCGGAGGCCTGTATTGCCAGACTGTGGTAAGCTGGTGAAGCCCTGGTATTAAATGCTTGGATATCCCTAATTAATGAAACAGCAGCACATGAGAAATTTGTATACTTGGCTAGAAAAGCAGAAAATAAGTATTTTAACGAACGGGGCAAATGGCTACTCTCCTAATTCAGCAGGCTGTTGAAAAGAGATAGTGGTATATTAAATTAGGGTCGGATCCATTCCGACATGCATTTGGCGGAATGGATCTGATGACCCCTATTCAATCTCATCTCAATTCGACTTTTAAAAAGTCAAATTGAGATGAGGGACCCAGAGGAGGAGAGGGGGGGGGGGAGCCGCGGGTAGATCCAGCGGGCAGACGGAGGAGATCAGCACTACAGTAGCTCTGCAGAAAGATGTCACACAGCCGCCCGACCTCACGGCAGTGTCCAACAGGCTCCAGTAAGCGTGATCTCACTTGCTGGAGCCAAGTGGACGCTGCCGTGAGCGGTGCGGCTGAGAGACATCCTGCTGCAGCGCTGTGCTGTAGCGCTGATCTCCTCTGTCTGCCCACGGCTGTCCCCAGTCTCCCTGCGGCTCCACCCCCCCCTCTCCTCCTCTGGGTCCCATATCTCAGTCTGACTTTTTTTACGTCGGACTGAGATGGTCGAAAAGGGGGCCAAAACCTGTTGGTTTTGGTCCCGTTTTCGACACAAGCACGTGGATCGGCAGCTATTCCGCCGATCCACGTGCTTTTCAACAAGTCGAATTCCTCGACTTGCCAAATATATTGAATAGGCTGGAACACCTTTCGACCTAAAAAAAAGTTGAAAACTGCCGTCTTTTCGACAGACGGCAGCTTTCGACGTCAGGTGAATATACCCCTTGACCTGTGATAATGCTGATTTATCCTTAGGAATGAAAGCTATACCTTAAACACACTTTACGTACTTTTTACGCTGTTAGCGTACAGAGTCCCGTATCGTGTACGGACTTTGCGTACAAACGCCGTGCTGACGGTACAAAGTACACACAGCGCGTACACACCCAATGAATACACTTTAAACCTTATGCAGCAATGCAGTGTGATGCTATTACACTTTAAACCTTATGCAGCAATGCAGTGTGATGCTATTACACTTTAAACCTTATGCAGCAATGCAGTGTGATGCTATTACACTTTAAACCTTATGCAGCAATGCAGTGTGATGCTATTACACTTTAAACCTTAGCAGGGAAAGAAATACACGACACCAGTTGTAGTTAAACCACTGGGTTCCGACACCACAGCGTATTATTGCTGAAAGGGGGTTACAATACAAACAATACAATACAATATAACAGAGTAAATGGCTACAGTCAATGTTACATACGTGAGTGGATTCGCTTGCACAACCCGGTCCGGTCCTCGGTCATCTGATAGATAACGTTGTGAGCCTTGTTTCTGACCAGGCCTGCTGCAGGCTCTCTTTATTCACTTCATCCAAAACATAACACAATGGATACTGTAATTTCTTTGTCCATTGGACACAGGGATGGTCATTTACAGTACAGTAGAGGTCATAGGTCTGTTTGAATAGGATGGCGATGTCTATTTTCACTGCTCGTGTGGGTGGTCTCCTCTGGATTCCCGCCGCATACATAATGTACAGTAAATACAGTTTATATCTATATTCTGCTCCTGCACAGAACTATCCGCAGGAACATGCGATCTTCCTCAAACCAACACCGGAATGTTTCCCTTAAAATACCCTACAGCTGGATACCAAACACCACCTTGTTCTGTCCCCTCCTATCCTGTAAATGTGAATCCCTTTGTTCTGTTACCATTTAAACTGCTGTTAATTTCTGATGTGGTGCAAGGAGACTATGTGTACATTGTGCACTATTTGGATTAAATATGTAATGTGTTTTGATAGCCTTCCATGCGCTCACAATCTGTACCGTAAATACTCATACCACGCGCTAATGCGCAGGACCGCGGGAGCGACCATACGCAAATTGCAGATATGCGCACGCACGACAGAACAAGTGCACGCAGGGAGGCCATCTGTGTGTAGTTTGTACGTGATGTGTGTACTGCAATATTTTTCGACTTTGACACCTGATACACTGACATGCGGTATTTAGATATGGATGCGCAAAGTGTGCATCAGATGCAGCTGATCTTTGTAAGACATTTTATTGGGGATGATGTGTAGCCCTTGGCCAGCCATATACCATTGTTGCAGCTGTGGTCTGAATTTTTCATCATGCTCCGTTCTATGTTTACCCTGCTCTTGATTGATATTTTGTTGTTCTTAATTATTGATATGTTTCACAAGACATTTTATAGGTTTAAACATTCTTTTGCATCAATTTAATGACTTATGGATATATAGATTTTCCCATCGCTAACTGTACTGTTCTAAAAACTAGTGGTTAAATACACAAAATTAATTTATATACCTATGTATAGGACATTAAATTATATGTTTCAGATCACCTTAAGCGTTAGGCAGGTGTGACTAAATATTCAGTACACACAGAATACTCTCTTAAAAGGACTCATAGAAAAACATAAGGGAATAAAAATTAAATATGTCAAATATCCTGAACAAAACACAAAAGGTCAAATTTCCATGGTCCCAATCTGAATTATTGTTAGGCCTCTCCTTGATTTATATCTACCCTCAATATACAGTAGTCTATTGGCTACCCTATAATGTAGAAAAAATACTGAAGGAGTTCCGTTCGTTTAGCTATTTAGGGGGCACAGTGTCCAGACCAAAAATGAACAGCAATTTAATGCAAATTCTGTGAGTATTGGCATTAAAACGCAAGGAATCTCTTTGCATTTTTGATCTGGAAACTATTTTATATTGTTTTATATTGTATTTTATATTGTTGTAGAATATATGTGTGTATTTGACTATAAGTGAATTAGTTTATCATCTGGAGATTAGACATGTATGTAATATTCCTGGGCCCATGCAAGGTTTTCTGACTATCTTACAAATCATTTTTCAGCACATGTGCATCTATGTTAATATAAAATGGAGCAATAATCAGTTTTTTAAGCTTTTCATTTTCTGCTTGTATTTTCATACACTACTTTCTGTTGTAGGACTATTTATGCAAATATGGACGTGATAAATATCTTGAAAGCAAAGACAAACTATTCAGGTATTTGAAGATGTATAGATACACTGTAAAACACTTTATTATTGATGTAAATTTCTGTTAAGTTACAAAAATACATGTTTCTGTTTATGCCTAGACTTGTGCAGACCTGTTCTGTATATAAAATAGGCTGGCTTTATTTTCATCAGGTGTCAAAAATATTTAATACACATTTGTATACAAACATTTGGGCACCCCTAGTCATTTTTACTGGTCCACCTCTAAGTGAATAGAAGTTTACACATCCTATGTTTGGTACATACTTCTGCTCATTGTTCAAAATTTGCATTGAAAACAGTGAAAGAAGAAAATGTGGCTATGAAGACAACATGGAATAGAGAGAGTCCATAATAGTACCTCAGAGATGCTACTGTAAGCCCGTTAGAACACAGAAATTAAAAATGTAGAAAATAATATCAACTAAGTAATATCATTTAGCTGTGCCATAATACTCTCTCTGGGAACGCTGGGTTCAGTCTCCCTGTTAAAACGTCTCCAAGGAGCCAGGTTTTACATAAATTTTATCCTACCTGCTGCCAAACCAAGCCGAGTAGTTGATAAAGTGCTCTTTGCTGTAATATCATTGTATTCCTCTGCATTGTATGTGACTTGTGCTAGTTTCTGGTGTCTGATTTTTCTGATTTCATCTATATACACTGCTCAAAAAAAATAAAGGGAACACTAAAATAATACATCCCAGATCTGAATGAATGAAATATTCTTATTAAATACTTTGTTCTTTACATAGTTGAATGTGCTGACAACAAAATCACACAAAAATTATCAATGGAAATCAAATTTATTAACCCATGGAGGTCTGGATTTGGAGTCACCCTCAAAATTAAAGTGGCTGATCCAACTTTGATGTAATGTCCTTAAAACAAGTCAAAATGAGGCTCAGTAGTGTATGTGGCCTCCACGTGCCTGTATGACCTCCCTACAACGCCTGGGCATGCTCCTGATGAGGTGGCGGATGGTCTCCTGAGGGATCTCCTCCCAGACCTGGACTAAAGCATCCGCCAACCCCTGGACAGTCTGTGGTGCAACGTGGCATTGGTGGATGGAGCGAGACATGATGTCCCAGATGTGCTCAATTGGATTCAGGTCTGGGGAACGGGTGGGCCAATCCATAGCATCAATGCCTTTGTCTTGCAGGAACTGCTGACACACTCCAGCCACATGAGGTCTAGCATTGTCTCGCATTAGGAGGAACCCAGGGCCAACCGCACCAGCATATGGTCTCACAAGGGGTCTGAGGATCTCATCTCGGTACCTAATGGCAGTCAGGCTACCTCTGGTGAGCACATGGAGGGCTGTGTGGCCCCCCAAAGAAATGCCACCCCACACCTTTACTGACCCACTGCCAAACCGGTCATGCTGAAGGATGTTGCAGGCAGCAGAATGTTCTCCTTGGCGTCTCCAGACTCTGTCACATGTGCTCAGTGAGAACCTGCTTTCATCTGTGAAGAGCACAGGGCGCCAGTGGCGAATTTGCCAATCTTGGTGTTCTCTGGCAAATGGCAAACGTCCTGCACGGTGTTGGGCTGTAAGCACAACCCCCACCTGTGGGCGTCGGACCCTCATACCACCCTCATGGAGTCTGTTTCTGATCGCTTGAGTAGACACATGCACATTTGTAGCTTGCTGGAGGTCATTTTGCAGGGCTCTGGCAGTGCTCCTCCTGTTCCTCCTTGCACAAAGGCGGAGGTAGCGGTCCTGCTGCTGTGTTGTTGCCCTCCTACGGCCCCCTCCACGTCTCCTGATGTACTGGCCTGTCTCCTGGTATCACCTCCATGCTCTGGACACTACGCTGACAGACACAGCAAACCTTCTTGCCACAGCTCGCATTGATGTGCCATCCTGGATGAGCTGCACTACCTGAGCCACTTGTGTGGGATGTAGGGAGGTCATACAGGCACGTGGAGGCCACACACACTACTGAGCCTCATTTTGACTTGTTTTAAGGAAATTACATCAAAGTTGGATCAGCCTGTAGTGTGTTTTTCCACTTTAATTTTGAGGGCGACTCCAAATCCAGACCTCCATGGGTTAATACTTGTGTGATTTTGTTGTCAGCACATTCAACTATGTAAAGAACAAAGTATTTAATAAGAATATTTCATTCATTCAGATCTAGGATGTGTAATTTTAGTGTTCCCTTTATTTTTTTGAGCAGTGTATATTATTTCTCTCTCATCCATAAGGAGACACTGAAAAGTAGTTTACATTGGGGTATAGATGGATCCATGGAGCCGGTGCACTTTAAATGTTTTACATGTGTGTATGGCTCCTCCTCTCTATGCCCCTCCCAGCAGCCAGTTTAGAAAAAAGTGCCCTCAGAGCTGGACATTACTCTGGATGGTTCCAGAGATTTTTAATTTTACTTTCTTTAGTTTTCCACAGGCAGCCAGTTGGCCCCTGGTTGCCTGCCACGTGGGAGCTACTGGGGGGACCCATTCGCACCTATTGAGGTTGGCACCCGGGTCCCTGGCTGCTGGGACAATGTCCCTGGGTGCATCAAAACAGCTCCTAAGCAGCAGTTTTGAGTCCCTACAGCCCTGCCACACATCGGCTAGCAGGATGCAGATTTCTGTGGTGAGTGTAACCCAGGGGAACCGTTAGAGGGGAACCTGGGGTTCTTAACATGTGGCACAAACTTTATTCAGATGCCTGACGCTTTCAGAGTGCTGCGCACATAGGGGTCTATTCATGCAGCAGAGAAAAGCCCTGTTTTGCGTTAAACAGGGCTTTTCTCTGCTTATCGCAATTCACAGAGCGGGTTACCGTGGAGAAGTCTCTGACTTCTCCAGCGGTACCCCCACTCTCTGCCTGAATCGCATCACCATACCTTTGTATGGTGAGTGCGATTCATGAAGGTGTGGAAAGCTCTGCTTTCTGCTTCTCCATGGAGTTCAGGTTCGCCATCTCAGGACGGCGTAACCTGAACTGTGGTGCGGAGACGGCAGGGAAGCTCAATGCTTCCCTGATCGCTGCTCTGCACCTCGCGCTGGCTCCGCCCCACGACCTCCCAGCAACCACTGCGGCCTGCCGGGAGGTCAACACCCTGCGCATGCGCAAAGGGACCCGCCGCTGGACCCCGCGCATCGCTGGGAAGGACCACTGGAGAAGACCTCACCGCAGGAGCCCCAGACACCGCAGCGCATCGTCGGAAGGGTAAGTATACATGAATTGCTACTTATCACAGCTATACATCGCATCGAAGCGATGCGATGTACAGTGATAAGTAGCAATTCTGTTTTCGTTTTCTACATGAATAGACCCCATAGTGGGATGCAGCGGGGCCCCACTGCAGCTGAGACATTGCAAAACTCAGAGACTGTTTTTCCCTGACACCGCTTCTACCTGCAAGGATACCGGCAGCTGATAGCGAGCGTGTTGCGCGATATGGCCGCATACACTACGGGGAGGGGGGAGTGCTCAGGACTCTTCCCGCTCCAGGTACTCTGCTTGCCTTGCTGTGGCTGAGAGAGGGGGCAGCGTCCCTGGTGTGCCTTTCATCTCTGCAGTGCAGGGATGCCATTTTACAGCCAGGTCACAGCGGAGCCACCGCTATCAGCTCTGACAAGTCAGCTCACACTCCACAGAAAAAGCCCTCGCAAAACTACCAAGTTTACAGTGGGGATTAGGGGGCGAGCTTCTGCTGTTACTTATATCTGTGGAATTATATTTACATTTTACGGATACTGAATTCTATATCATAGTATAAGCTACTGGAATAAATGTGGGGTTCCTCCCTTACATCTCTCTCCCTCTAGCTTTATTTCTCTCTCTCTTTTATTTCTCTGTATGGAGTGTGGTTGAATATTATGTGTGCAAATGGCTGGAAAAGCCACTGCTTCCAGAGCTTTTACTTGTAAGAATTGTTCTGTTAAGTTTACACAAACTTTAACAGATATTTCTTTATATTGTGAATGGTATACTGAGGAATCTACTTTGCAGTCGGCCTCAGGAACACAGGAAAATGCTCCGGGTTTGTTATCTACCTTTATCGGGGTAATGTCTAACATCTCTTCTGAGTTGGCTGCGGCCAGAAAAGATAGAGCAGATTCTTGGGCACACACCTTTCAGGCACCCGAACCTGCCTGTGCTCAAGACCTAGCAATATCAGTTGAAGGCTTGGCATCTGCTATGGTACCGGCAAAGCAGGTTTCTCCTCTTGTTTCTCAATAGGTGACCAAAAAGCGTCATCTTCCTGCGGTATTACAGTCAGACGACTCTGACGATGATATGCTGCAGCTGGAGAAAGGTGAATTTGTGCAGGAGGAGGAACCACTTTGGGAGGACGAGACCGTTCCTCAGGGGGTTGATGTACTCATACTGGCGATAAGCGAGATCCACAACATTCCTGATTCAGATCCAGAGCCGACTCAGCCATCATTTTTTTGGACCTAAGCAGAGGTCTTCTTGTGCAACAGGGAAACTGAAAGAACTGGATACCCAGTTCGCAGATGCCTGGAAAAATCAGAATAAAAAGTTTCCGGTAACAGAGAACTATTACTACTTATCCCTTTCCTGAAAATAGGCGTATGTGGGAGACACCGCCTACAGTGGACCCATCGGTTTCCCGTTTGTTCAAAAAGATTGTGCTTCCAGTCTATGTACGGCATTGGGTGTTACACTCCAACCAGTCATAGTAAGCTGCTCGGTAAATAGAGTCATTAAGGCCTGGGCTCAGAAGCTAGTGGTTGGTATTGAAGAGGGTCACTCTGTGGACAACTTAGTGACATTGGCGCAGCATATCCAGGAACTGGCAGTATATGTCTGTGAGGCTTCACGTGAGATTGGTCTGCTAAATTCCAAAATTTCGGCTGTGGCTATCTCTGCCTGTAGAGCGTTGTGGCTTCGACAGTGGCTAGCTGATACAAAATCCAAGTGGAACGTGGAGGTGCTACCATATGGAGGTGAGGCTCTGTTTGGACCCGACTTGGACAAGTGGATTTCGCAGGTTACAGGTGGTCAGTCCACATATCTTCCCTCCGCAGCCTCACTACACCAGATTTATGAGGTGCGCCAGAGGAACATCTAATGCGGTCAGAGGAACCAGAGGTCATGGTCGATCAACAGCCATCACGCCCCAGCAGGATCCTAAGCCTGCCACCAAGACTGCTGCATGACGGTCTTCCATCTCACCTGGGGGACCCCAGAGTGGGAGCTTGTCTTATTAATTTCAGTCATGTTTGGGGATAAGACGCCTGGGTCAGAAATCTCATTGCACAGGGGAACAAGATACATTTTGAGATGTGACCTCCCAATCGTTTTTTTCACTTCAGGTTTCCCACTTTCAGTGGACAAACAAGTGACTTCGCAAGCTGCCATCAACAAGTTATTGGAAGCTAGAGTTATGATTCTTGTTCCTCCTCACTAAAGGCGACAGGGTTTTAACTCAAACTTGTTTGTGGTTCCTGAGCCAGAAGGTTCAGTCAGGGCAATCTTGAATTTGAAGACCCTCATTCCTTATCTGCAGGTTTTCAAATTCAGAATGGAGTCTCTACGTTTGGTGATCGTGAGTCTGGAAAAGGGAGAATTTTTGGTGTCATTGGATATAAAGGATGCATATCTTACTTAATGTCCCCATTTGGACTCCTCACCAGGCATATCTCCGCTTTGCCATCCAGGATTCTCACTATGAATTCCAAGCCCTACCTTTCGGTCTTTCTTCTGCTCCCAGAGTATTAATGAAGTTGATGGCGGTAATGATGGCGCTTTTGAAAACACAGAAGGTGAACACCGTCCCTTACCTAGATGACCTGTTATTAAAAGCTTCATCCAAGGTGGCATTGCTGGACAGTATTGCGAGGACACATAGTCTTCTCATTCAACATGGCTGGATACTCAAATTCCAGAAATCTTACCTGGTGCCCACCCACTGGGAATGATTCTAGACAAGGTATTCCAGTGTTTTCTTTCCATTGGACAACGCTCAAGCAATACAAAAGCTGGTCAGGGCGGTCTTGCAGCCTCCGCGTGTCTCTGTCCATCTCTGCATTCGTCTGTTGGGGATGATGGTGGCATCCTTTGAAGCGATCCCTTATGGCAGTTTCCATTCCAGAACTTTCCAGCTGGACCTGCTCTCCAAATGGACCAGATCTCGTCTATTTATGCACAAACTAATTTGACTCTCTCCTGGTTACAGACCCAACACCTCCTGGAAGGACATTGTTTCGGTATGTGGGACTAGCTACTCCTGTCCAAGGATACAAGTCTCATGAGCTCAGGAATCATGACGCTGAACTCACAGTTCCAGGGACGTTGGTATGAACTAGAAACCTCTCTCTCCATCAACGTATTGGAACGGAGAGTGATCTTCAATGCCCTCTGTCAGGCGTTGCGTCTTTTACGAGGTCGGCTGATTTAAGTTCAGTCGGACAATGTAGGCTGTGGCCTACATAAATTGACAGGGTGGTAGGCTGTGGCCTACATAAACTGACAGGGTGGTAGGCTGTGGCCTACATAAACGGACAGGGTGGTACACGGAGCAGAAGACCAAGATGCTCCAGTGAGTGGAGAATTACGCACCAGGATCCTCCAGTGGGCGGAGAAGTACGCTGCAGCGATTTTGGCCATCTTCAATTCGGTAATAGACAATTGGGAGGCGGACTTCCTCAGCAAATATAAGAGTGAAACAGAAAATAGCGCTTGGTGGAGACAAAAGCAGCCTAGGTGTATTCTGGTGACTCCCAATCACCCAAATGGCTAATGGACAACAAATGAAGTTGAATACACCGTTGGCGCTGCCACTCTTTAAACAAAAGTCACGTGATAGTCTTAGTGAGATAGTCCAAAGAAATGAATTCTATGTCTCGCTTGCAGTGTTCTTCCTTCTGGATGTTAATTCTTCTCCAATTTCAAATTAAATTCGAGATTTTCCTTATACGTAGATGTTATGCATAAAAGGAAAAAATAGCGTATATAGTGTAGTATTTCAAACAAAAGTGAATTTATTCAATCATAAGATACATAAAATGCTCATATCCAATAAAAGTGACAGGTTCACTCTATAATAAAATTGGAACCGTACCGTGTCAGGCTCCCAGCATGGAGCAATGAAAAGAGTAAAATGGAAGGTTCCGGAATTCCTCGCTCCTCCCTTCATGCAAAACGCTGGCCGCTGGACCTGGCAGGGCTCTCCTATTGTTCAATGCAGGTAAATGGATCATTGGATGCCGCCAATGCGTTTCGAGTTGTATGTAACTCTTCCTCAGGGCAGAATGATCCATACCTGCACATGTCCCCTTTTTATACTGTGTTTGACCCGGAAGTAAAAACCTGCTTCCTGTTCATTTCTATTAAAGTGATTATTAAAATTTACCTTCATTACATATTTCTTGTTTTTTAATACCTGCAGCAATTAAAATTGATGCTAATGTTGTAAAATATTATAAAATACACATATCAATAACATTCAATACCAAACTACTTCCTGTATGTTATAAAATCGATCATGTGATCTTTCTTAAAACTCTATTGTTAAATAAAAGGATTGCCGTATCCACCACTTAATGAGTGGTATATTAACTGACTTAACGATTTCAGGAAGAATAGTATTTATTTTAAGAAAACCGCCGCCGGAAACGCCTACGTACTTCCGGGAACCGCGTGACTTTGCTGAACTCGTCTGCATTCCACCTCTATGCGTTCCAGAGGTGTGAGACAGCTTCCTGTGAGCTATATTAGCTTCCTGGTGTGGCGGCCATAATGTATAGAATGCAAATATATATGTACATACTTAGAGTGTAAATTGATGAGAGTGTAAAAATAATAGTGAAGTATAATAAGAAACCAGCGGATACAGACACAATTTCACAAGCTAAAAGTCATAATTTACAGTTTGCATAAAAGTATATAATATTTTTCATAAAAGAAGTATATATTATTTTTTATTTTATTTTTTTTTAAAGATATTTTTAAAGGAACCATTTTATTTTGAATTCCTTATTGAGTCCTTCAGGGGCAATGGTTTTTAAATTAAAAATCCATCTCATTTCTGCTTTTGCCAGTAAGCTCTCCGAATCTCTTTCTTTCCAATTGATTTTAACATGTTGAATTCCTACAAATTGTTTAATGGCATTCACTTTACATTGATGTTTAAATTTAAAGTGATTAGATAAATTATGTGTTTCTAACCCCTTTGTGATGTTCCTCACATGCTCTCCCATGCGTGTTTTTAATGCTCGGGATGTACGACCTACGTAAAATAGCCCACATTCACACTCAATAAGATAAATAACATTATTGGTGTGACAAGTTATAAAATTCCTGATTTTATATTCTTTATTATTTACTTTGAAACTTGGTATCTTTGATTTGTTGGCTTTAACCGTCTTACACATCGTGCAGCTTCCACATCGATAGAAACCTTCTGATCTTATCGGATTATTCTGTTGAATTGGTAGTGAGCTTTTTACTAACTTGTTTTTTAAATTATGTGATTTCCTGTAAATAAATTTTGGAACATCAGGGATTATATCCTTTAATATTGGGTCCTTTTTAAGGACACACCAATGAGTTTTAATGATGGACTCAATTCTTTTATGATCTGCTCCAAATGTAGTAACGAAGGCAACATTAAAATTGTCTTCTTTTTTGGTGGATGTTTTACTTTTATGTAATAAATCACTTCTATTAATGTTGTTTACTTCCTCATGTGCCTTTTTCAATTCTTGTTCCGTATACCCTTGTGAACGGAAGTTGTTTAACATGGCTTCACTCTGTTTCTTGCACTCTACTGGATCGTTACAATTCCTTTTTATTCGTATCAGCTGGCTTTTTGGAATTCCTTTAGTCCAATTTGGGCGATGCTGGCTTTGTTTGCTGATATACTGTTGGGAATCCGTTGGTTTAATGTACCCTTTAGTGTAAAGATTATTTTCTGACTTATAGATAGTTAAATCTAAGAAATTAATCTCTTCTCGACTTTTAGTAAAGGTCAGGTTAATGCCCGCACTGGTCGTATTTAATTCGTTGCAGAAAGATATCAAATCTTCCTCAGGCCCTTCCCATAAGAGTATGATGTCATCAATAAATCTCTTCCAGAGGACCAAGTTCGACGCCTCAGCTACACTCCCCCACACATGGGTGTTTTCCCAATGCGCCATAAAGAGGTTAGCGTAGCTGGGCACGAACTTGGTCCCCATGGCGGTTCCCACTAACTGAAGATAATAATTTCCTTCGAAAAAGAAGTAATTATTTTTTAAAATAAATGTGATTCCTTCTGTAATGAATTCTTTCATCTTAATTGATGTATTTGATTGGTTCAAAAACCAATTGATAGCTTGTATACCTTTCTCATGCTCTATGACTGTATAGAGTGATGTCACGTCTGCAGTTGTTAGAATCGTGGAGTCACTAACCGTTAGGTTCTCTAATTTATTAATGATATCCACAGTATCCTTTATGTAGGATTTGTTTTTAATTACTAAGGGTTGTAAAAAACAATCTATCATTTCAGATAGGTTGCTGGCGAGACTTCCAATCCCAGCTATGATGGGTCTGGCCGGAGGAGCTGATGGGTCTTTATGCACCTCAGGCAAGATGTAGATACTAGGGGTTTTTGGGTGCTCCGTCTGGAGAAAATCAAATTCCTGTTTAGTGATTGCTCCACTGTCAAGATGTTTTTTTAGAAATTTTTGAAATTCTGTTTTTATGCGGTTGGTGGGATTGGATTTCAGTTTCTTATAAGTTGTTCCATCTTCTAGTTGTCGTTGAATTTCTTTTATATAGTAATCTTTACTCATCACAACCACCCCTCCCCCCTTATCACAAGGTTTAATGACTACCTCTTCATTCCTGGATAGATTTTTTAGTGCTTGTTTTTCCTTTTTGGTCAAATTACTTTTTCCTTGTTTTATGTTCAGATTTTTGAAATCTTCCTCCACTAATTTATTGAACACACTAATATAATTCCCTTTCATATGTGCCGGATAGAATGACGACTTTTTCCGGAATGTTGTTTTATCCTCTTCGTTATCTACTGTGTGGTCTTGTGTTATCGCTTGATCCTCTTTTGACTTGAAGAATTTTTTTAATGTGATCTTTCTTATAAATTTTTCAGTGTCAACAAATAGTGTGAAAGGATCTGTGTTAGAGGTGGGTGCATACTTTAATCCTTTTTCTAGTACCCTCTGTTCCGGACTGGTAAGTTCATTATTGGAAATATTAAAGATTTTGCATTTTTTCGGAGAAATATGGCCAGCAAGTTCACCTTTTTTTACTCAGATTGGGTTTTTTTAACTGTTTTTTGCCTCCCCGGGTACCCCTATATTTACGTTTTTTGGTATTTGAGCGTCTTTTACCATCTTCTTATAAATGGTTTCCGTCCTCTCTCCAAAAAAGATTCCTGATTTTGATAGTAGTTTTCTCTCAATGGATGATATCTTCTTGATGTCCAGTCTTCTTGTGGCGTAAAGTTATCTTGTCTGTGAGATCTATAGTCGTTCCTTCTATATTGATCATTCCTCCCAGATTATCATTGTCTGTTATACCTCCAGGGGAAGGTCCAATCTTTATTTTCTTGCCGATCAAAATTTCTTTGAGATTGATATTGTTGATATCTTTCTCTTTCCCCTTGTGTATGATCTCTCCTATATTTAGTAATGGGGGAGTAGATAGTTCTTCTTTTCATGGGGAGTCTTTCTTCTCTCCTGTCATGGAGGTGTATTCTAGATAGATGTTTTTTTTTTTTTTTTTTTGTTATTGTGTCTGGTGAGGAATCTTTGCTTTCACTTTCTGTTCTATCTCCTATGTCGGATGAAAGACTAACTCTCTCTTCTTGTTTTCTATGTTCCTTAGTGGTCTTTTGTTTATAATAATCATGGTCCCTCTGTAATTTTTTCTGTTTTTTTACTAATTAACTCTTTTGTGTTCTTTTTAATTCTCAATTCAATTTCTTTCTCAGCTATTACAAATTCTGATAATTCTTGAAATGGTTTTACCAGAGTTTGTAAATTCTTAATCTTTTCATTTATTCCCTTTAATTTTTCCTTTCGTTCTTTCAAAATCAAATGGATAAGTGAAAAAGAGCAGGTATTAATGATAACCTCCCACTCCTTTTGGAAATGTTCACTTCCGTCATTAAAGGATGGTGTTTTTAAGATTCTTAGTCCTTTTGGTATTATTTGGTCTGAGAGGTACTTTTCCAATGTGGCTACCTCCCACCATAATTTGTTTTCTTTTAAAAGTAAAGTGCTTAATTTATCCATAGCTGTATCTAAATTTTCATCTATAATCTCAACTTGATCAGCTGAATTTGGTACATAAAAAGCATCTTTGAATATTTTTTCTCTATTTTCAAGATGTGAAAACATGTTACTGACTAGCAGCTTATTTCTGTTACCAAATAGGATACAATTACAGAAAATATAAGAGTGAAACAGAAAATAGCGCTTGGTGGAGACAAAAGCAGCCTAGGTGTATTCTGGTGACTCCCAATCACCCAAGTGGCTAATGGACAACAAATGAAGTTGAATACACCGTTGGCGCTGCCACCCTTTAAACAAAAGTCACGTGATAGTCTTAGTGAGATAGTCCAAAGAAATGAATTCTATGTCTCGCTTGCAGTGTTCTTCCTTCTGGATGTTAATTCTTCTCCAATTTCAAATTAAATTCGAGATTTTCCTTATACGTAGATGTTATGCATAAAAGGAAAAAATAGCGTATATAGTGTAGTATTTCAAACAAAAGTGAATTTATTCAATCATAAGATACATAAAATGCTCATATCCAATAAAAGTGACAGGTTCACTCTATAATAAAATTGGAACTGTACCGTGTCAGGCTCCCAGCATGGAGCAATGAAAAGAGTAAAATGGAAGGTTCCGGAATTCCTCCCTCCACGCAAAACGCTGGCCGCTTGACCTGGCAGGGTTCTCCTATTGTTTAATGCAGGTAAATGGATCATTGGATGCCGCCAACGTGTTTCGAGTTGTATGTAACTCTTCCTCAGGGCAGAATGATCCATACCTGCACATGTCCCCTTTTTATACTGTGTTTGACCCAGAAGTAAAAACCTGCTTCCTGTTCATTTCTATTAAAGTGATTATTAAAATTTACTTTCATTACATATTTCTTGTTTTTTAATACCTGCAGCAATTAAAATTGATGCTAATGTTGTAAAATATTATAAAATACACATATCAATAACATTCAATACCAAACTACTTCCTGTATGTTATAAAATCGATCATGTGATCTTTCTTAAAACTCTATTGTTAAAATAAAAGGATTGCCGTATCCACCACTTAATGAGTGGTATATTAACTGACTTAACGATTTCAGGAAGAATAGTACTTCCTCAGCAGACAAGACCTGCGCCCGGGAGAGTGGGCTCTTCACCCACAGGTATTCCAACAACTGGTCTCTCGGTGGGGGCATCCACAAATAGGCTTACTCGCATCTCGAGACAGCAAGAAGCGCCTTCATTATTGTTCCAGAATGCGGGATCCCCAGGCGGTAGCAGTAGATGAACTATCAACCCCATGGCTATTTCACAGAGTCTACCTGTTTCCACCGTTCCCTCTACTTCCTCGGCTTCTCAAAAGCATAAGGAGAGAGAAGGTACTCACCATTCTCATCGCCCCGGATTGGCCTCGCAGGGCTTGGTACACCGATCTCCAGTCCCTTCTCGTCGAAGAGCCTTGGCCAGAGCCGGCGCAAGCCGCTCAGCAAAGGGATGCAGTGCAGGGAGGCGCCAAACTGAAGAGGCGCTCAACCTCTCCCTGCTCTGCATCCCTGCTGCTGCCAGCTGCCGCTGCGCCTGTCACAGTGGATGACAGGTAGCGGCGCTGGCAGTGTGCAGAGCGGCTCCCTCCCCCTCCTTCTCCCCAGAGTGTGTATTCCTCCCCAAAGTGTGTATGGAGTGTGCGGCCTCAGCCAACACACTGCGCCGCTGACATCCCGATTCCCGATCTGCTTAGAGGGTGGGGGCATGGCCTAATCGCGGGAGCCGTGGCCACGCCCCTTTCAGGTGTTTCTTTTTAAAGTCCTTGCTGCACAGTGCAGGGTGGGTGCAGTGCCCGATCCCTGAGCCCCCCATCCAGGATCATTTCGAGGGGGGAGTGTGATCACACTCCCCCCACTTACCCATACAGGAACACACAGTGAGTGGATCAGTATTAGCAGCAGCAGCCTCTCTGCCCCACTGCAGCACAGCACACTGCAGCATGTGCTGTGCTGCCAAGATGAGAGCTGCTACTGCTGCTGCCCAGTAAGGTGGGAGTATAGCGGACCAGGGCCCCTCCATCAGTCCCAGGCCCAAGTAATTAGTACCCGCTCCCTCCCCCTCATCACTGACAGCATACTAAAGAGCCATTGGAGTAACGGAGCCTGCAAGAAACTGGCGAAGAAGAGAGAGGAGGAGCAGCGCCTGAGCCGGGACCTCCTGCAGGTTCCGGGGCCGCACTGTGGAGGGAACGAGGGCTGTACCTGGCATAGGGGGTCATTCAGAGATGAACGCAGATCGCTGAATACGCAGCCAGATCTGCGTTCATCTCTGCACATGACAGGGCCGCCCAGCACAAGACTGCCCAGCATGTGTAGCGCCACCTGCCGATGCATCCGCAATTACATTGCCGATGCATCTGATGTAAGATTGACACCTGGCTGCGCGCCGCCTTTTTTTCCCCTTCTTTTTTTCAGACACTGCTATGCGGTGTAATGTGACTGACGCACACTACTGTGCTGTGTAATGTGACTGACTGACACTACTGTCGGTGTAATGTGACTGACGGACACTACTGTGCAGTGTAATGTGACTGACGGACACTACTGTGCGGTGTAATGTGACTAACGGACACTACTGTGCTGTGTAATGTGACTGACGGACATTACTGTGCTGTGTAATGTGACTGACGGACAATACTGTGCAGTGTAATGTGACTGACGGACACTACTGTGCTGTGTAATGTGACTGACGGACACTACTGTGCTGTGTAATGTGACTGACGGACACTACTGTGCGGTGTAATGTGACTGACGGACACTACTGTGCGGTGTAATGTGACTAACGGACACTACTGTGCTGTGTAATGTGACTGACGGACATTACTGTGCTGTGTAATGTGACTGACGGACAATACTGTGCAGTGTAATGTGACTGACGGACACTACTGTGCTGTGTAATGTGACTGACGGACACTACTGTGCTGTGTAATGTGACTGACGGACACTACTGTGCTGTGTAATGTGACTGACGGACACTACTGTGCTGTGTAATGTGACTGACGGACACTACTGTGCGGTGTAATGTGACTAACGGACACTACTGTGCTGTGTAATGTGACTGACGGACATTACTGTGCTGTGTAATGTGACTGACGGACAATACTGTGCAGTGTAATGTGACTGACGGACACTACTGTGCTGTGTAATGTGACTGACGGACACTACTGTGCTGTGTAATGTGACTGACGGACACTACTGTGCTGTGTAATGTGACTGACGGACACTACTGTGCAGTGTAATGTGACTAAAGGACATACTATGTGGTGTAATGTGACGAGCGAACAATACTGTGCAGTGTAATGTGACGAGCAATCAATACTGTGCAGTGTAATGTGACTAGTGAACACTACTATGCGGTGTAATGTGACTAATGGACATTACTATACAGTGTAATGTGACTAACAGACACTACTGTGCAGTGTAATGGACACTACTATGAGGTGTAATGTGACTAGCGAACACTACTGTGCAGTGTAATGAGCGTAACGGACACTACTGTGCAGTATAGTGTGAGTAACGGACACTACTGTGCAGTGTAATGTGACTAGTAAACACTACTATGCAGTGTAATGTGACTAGCGAACACTACTGTGCAGTGTAATGTGACTAGTGAACACTACTGTGCAGTGTAATGTGACTAACCGACACTACTATGCTGTGTACTGTGACCAACGGACACTACTGTGCGGTGTAATGTGACTAGCGAACACTACTGTGCGGTGTAATGTGACTAGCGAACACTACCGTGCGATGTAATGTGATTAATGGACACTGCTATGAGGTGTAATGTGACTAGCGAACACTACTGTGCTGTGTAATGTGACTAGCGAACACTACTGTGCGGTGTAATGTGACTAATGGACACTGCTATGAGGTGTAATGTGACTAGCGAACACTACTGTGCGGTGTAATGTGACTAGCGAACACTACTGTGTGGTGTAATGTGAATTCGTACTATTCTGTGGCCCCTATATTTTTGGAGCTTCCCCCTGCTGGGGGAAGTGGCATGTGTAAAAGGGTGCTCTACCTGGCGCAAAGTGTAAAAGGGTGCTCTACCTGGAATAATGTGTGACCGGCTCTACCTGGTGCAATATGTAAAAGGGGGCTGTATCTGGCGTAATGTATATAAGGGGCACTACCTGGCATAATGTATATAAGGGGCACTACTGTGTGGTGTAATTTTGAATGATGGAGACTACTGTGCGTCATAATTATTTTACGGCCCTATATTTGATGTAATTTTTTTTTGACCCTATATTTATGGATCTTGAGGGGGAGGGGGGGGGGGGACCAAAATGTCTAGTTATAGCTCTGAGGATGAGATCGGTCACATTTGTATTTGTAGAAAGGCGCAAAATTGATAGTTTGCAGGAGGGCGCCGAACACCCTAGCACCGGCCCTGGCCTTGGCCATTGCCTATCAGGATCTGCTTGAACAGGGTCCTTTTTTCGTTTATCAGGACTTACTGCGGCTACGGTTGCCGGCCTGGCTGTTGAAAGGGCATTGTTAAAGAAGAAAGGCATCCCTTCTGTGGCAATCCCTACCATGCTGCAAGCAAGAAAAGAAGTGACTTCCATGCATTACTACAGGATTTGGAAGGCTTTTATTGACTGGTGTGAAAGCCGTTGGCTACCGGTCATGTCTTTTCGCCGGTGTTGCCTCCTCTGCTTCCTTCAGTTTGGGTACGCTGAAGGTACAGATCTCTGCTCTTTCTATATGTTTTCATAGATGCTTAGCTTCATTCCCAGAGGTAAAGACCTTTCTGTAGGGAAGTCTGAGACTACAACCTCCTTTTGGTCCACCTAGTGCTCCTTGGGATTTGAACTTAGTTTTGGAGTTACTTCAATCTTCTTTGTTTGAACCTTTGGAATCCACGGACTTGAAGTACTTGTCCTGGAAGACCGTTCTCCTCCTTGCCCTAGCATCGGCTGGGATGATTTCAGAGTTGGGAACACTTTTGTGCCGTTCTCCTTATCTGGTTTTTCATGAAGACGGAGCGGAACTGCATACCCGCTAAGCCTTTTTGCCAAAAGTCGTCTCAGCTTTTCATATCAACCAGCCTATTGTTGTCCCCACCCTATGCGGGGATTCGCCGTCCTCTCATACTTTGGATGTGGTGCGGGCTCTACAGCTTTAAGTTGACTGACCTGCTCGGTTGAGGAAATCTTACTCACTTTTTGTTTTGTATGATGCTAACAAACAGGGTTGGCCTGCTTCAAAGCAGACTCTGGCCAGTTGGATTAAGTTCACCATTTGCCAAGCTCATGTTACAGCCTGTCGTCCTCTGCAGTATTCCATTTTGGAACATTCCACTTGTTCAGTGGGTTCTTCTTGGGCGTCTGCTAGAGACTTCCCAAGAAGTATTGCACAGCCATCTTCAACTCACAATGACCTTCCTTCAGACACATGGATGGTTTATCAAATGTAAAAAGTCCTGTGGCCGTTACACTTGGGAGCCCTATTAGACTCTGCGAGTCAGCGTCGTTTTCTGGCATCAGAAAAAAAATCTCCAAACTGCAGGACAAGGTTCGCAGGCTGCTCCAGCTGCACAAAGTGTCCATTTACTCAGCCATGCAGGTCTTCGTACTGATGGTATTTGACCTTCGACATGGTAGAGTACGCTCAGTTACATTCTCGTCCTTTACAACATCTGATCCTGTTCAGGTGGAGCAGCCAACCTCATCTGATCTCAAATTATGATTTTCACTCTGGCAGTTCGTTTGTCTCTTGTTTAGTCGCTCCACATAACCCCCCTGGACAAAAGTACGGCCCTTTTGGTTTCCAGACTGGGCACTTCTAGCCACGGATGCCAGCCTCCGCGGTTGGGGGGCAATAACGAAACAGTGTTGGACGCTGTTGGAGTCCCGTCTTCCAATCAACGTCCTGGAACTGCGAGCTGTCTACAAATCCTTAACCCTGGCGCAAAATGTTCTTTTAAGGCAGACCTGTTCAGGTTCAGTCTGACAATACCACTGCAGTGACTTATCTCAGTCACCAAGGTGGCACTGGCAGCCAGATGGCGATGCAGGAAGTGGCCCGCATTCTCAGGTAGGCAGAATGTCACCTTCCAGCCATCTCAGCCATGTACATTCCAGGGACCCTCAACTGGGAAGCAGATTTTCTCAGTCACCAGGATCTTCACGTGGGAGAATGGTCCCTTCATCCAGAAGTCTTCCAACTTCTAGTAGACAAGTGGGGTTTCCCAGATGTCAGCCTCATGGCCTTGCGGCACAACCACAACCACAAGGTTCTGATGTATGAATCCCAATCCTGGGACCCACAAACAGCGTTCGTGGATGCTCTCTCCATCAAGTGGACCTTCCCCCTCATGTACATCTACCCACCAGTATCCGTTCTGACAAGGGTTCTACTGAAACAGGAAGGAGACAAGTTCAGTGTGGTAGCCGCAGCGTGGCCCAGATGACATTGGTTCTCAGACCTCCAAGGTCTTTCGGTGGGAGTTCCTGTTCCACTTCCACTATGCCAAGACCTCTTATCTCAGGGGCCATGTCTGCACCTGGACCTGCCACATCTGTCTTTGACGGTGTGGCTCTTGAGTCTTCCATACTGAGGGCAAAGAGCTTCTCTCGCCCTGTTGTGCAAACCATGCTTAAGGCCCCAAATCCCGCCTCTGACTGCATCTACTACATATGGCATACTTTCTTCCAGTGGTGAGCTTGCAGACTCTGCTGGATTCTGGCCTTCCTACAATGGGGATTTAGTCTCGTCCTTCGCCTGGCATCTCTCTGCTTTGTCCATGTGGTTTCAACGCAGAATAGCTCCACTACCGGATGTCCGCACCTTCCCCCAGGGCGTTATCTGGGTCTAGTCTCCCTACATTCCTCCTGTGGCTCCGTAGGATCTGTCTTGTACCTGAAATGGCTAACTGCTAAGGTCTTATTCCTTCTGTCCATTGCATCTGCCAGACAGGTGTTTGACTTGGGCGCTCTCTCCTGTTGCCCTACTTTCCAGATTTTCTCTTACATCCTAGAGGATACTGGGGTCCACATTAGTACCATGGGGTATAGACGGGTCCACTAGGAACCATGGCACTTTAAGAAATCAATAGTGTTTGCTGGCTCCTCCCTCTATGCCCCTCCTACCAGACTCCGTTTAGAAAATGTGCCTGGAGGAGCCGGACACGCTTTGGAGAGCTCCTGAAGCGTTTTCTACTTTTATTTGTAATGTTTGTTATTTTCAGTCAGGGCTGTTTAGGCAACAGCCTGACTGCTTCGTTGGACTTAGGGGGGGAAACGGACCAACTTCCTGAGAGTTATCGGTCCCATTTCTCTACTGACAGGACACTGAGTTCCTAAGGGAGCTATTTGCAAGCCACACCATGGTACAGCGTACCCTCCCGCAGCAAGCTGCCACCCACTAACAGAGCCTGAAGATTGAAGAGTGGCGAGTACAGCACCGGTGTCCTGGTTAGCGGGTCGCCGGTGGGAATCGCGGCACTAGGGTAGGAGTGCAGCTCTGAGTGCAGACTGTGCTCCAGGGAGGCTCAGAAGGACACACGTTATGGCGGGTCCCGCTGTGAGGGGTGTGTTGGGCCACCCTACATACTGGCCAATACTACTAACTAGCGTTTCTACACTTTGTTAGTAAACAAAAATAGCTCAGGGCCAGTATAAATAAGATAAAAAATGCGAGAAGCCGCGCGCCATTATAGGGGGTGGGGCTTTCCACTGAGTGGATCCAGCGGCCCTCCAGCGCCATTTCCCTCTGCAGCTCAGACTAACAGCTCTACACAGGGACGCACAGCTCTTCTGACTAGACCCCAAGTCTCCTCAGCTGTACCAGGGGTCTTAGTGAGGGGGGGGGGGAAAGCAGTGTACATATTATAAGCACTACTCCGGTTCTTGTTTGTTGTGACCCAGCTTAGTTTTAATACAGCTAAAGGGGCGCTGTGTGGCTGGCTCTGAACACTCTGTCTCTCTGAGACTCTGCCTACATATACTGTGTTTTCACCTATTGTGTGTGTGTGTGTGTGTGTGTGTGTGTGTGTGTGTGTGTGTGTGTGTGTGTGTGTGTGTGTAGGTGTCCCTTTACAATCATGTCCAGGGACTGCGTTTCTTTTACAGCTGAATGTCTCTCATCCCCTGGGGACTCACTACACTGTACTCAGGATAGTGTTCACTCCCAGTCCAGTGGGGGCTTCCATTAAAGGGATGATTTCAAATATTTCAACTAAGCTGGCTAATAATGAAAGAGAGAATTATTGAGGCAGTTTATGGATGACCTGATACATAGAGATTCAGTTCCCATGCCTACACCCCAAGCTCTCGCCATTTGCCCACAAAAAAGTACCATGGCCCAAATCACGCAGGGGGGTGAAGTGGATGCGAGTGGGGGGGATGGCGTCCTGTCACAGGGAATTCAGGCCCTCATTGAGACAGAACTGTGAGGACCCCGGGTTCATGTGTGCATTATTCTCGCCTTTTGCTATCTCTGCCTTGAGAAAGTCAGCGTTTAAAGCTCTGCACTGCGCCCCGAGGTCGCTACCGAGTTCCCAAGATCACACAGTAAGAACGCAATAGCAAGGTACAATGGCACCTTTATTTTCATACACACTAATTATACAGGAAAATCCGTAACACACTTTGTACAATATATACAGGTAGCATTAATAATGATTACGATTAAGATTATATCAGAGAAAGAACCACACAAAGCAACAACTCCTGCCCCTACACAGTCACTAGCCACCTCCGGGTATACTTGCGTTTGGCGACTCCTTGCGGATACTGGTTTGCTGATCCCGGCCGCATGGCCTGATGGTCCTCTACCATGCAGAGGTAGGGTGTGCTGACCAGTCACGGCTCCAGCCGACACACCAGTCACACACCTGGGACAGCTCCCGATGGAGCTAACGCTTAACTGTGTAGACTGGACCCTCTCCGCAAAGCCAGGTCTGCAGACAAACGGGCTGACAGGATCTCTCCCCTCCAACCTCTCTGCAAGTCCTTTTGAAACCTCCTAAACTCCCATGCTGCTTTGCTCACCTGGTGATGCGGCAGGGTGCCCTGATTGGAGGGATTTTCAATCCTAATATTTAAACGTGTCCAGGGACACCTGTGGCTTTGGAGTCACTAAGTCTACTGGAAGGCCATCCAGAACAATGGGCACTAATTATGGAGATAAGAAGGTTGGCTGCCCTGAGGCCATAACCTAAGTCAATCTTAACCCCGTGTAGTCATTTATGATGTCACAGCCTCTCCAGCTGAGTGAGGCTTCCTGTGAAGGGGGGCTGTGACAGAGAGGGGGGGGGGGGGGTCAGCTCTGCACTTCCTGTTTATAACTTACATGATAGCTATTTGACTGGGCCCACACTGGACAACATGATATTACCCCATACAATGAACAGTACATTAATGTGACAGACACATATAAGGCTCAGGGAGATATTCCATGATAGGCATAAGATATATACACGGGACTATTTCCCACCGCAGGCACACATCTGGTACCTAGCAAAATACACTATGCAGTATAACATCAAAAGTCTTGTCCTACATACAGTCCTGTTATGTCCACTGCATACAGTAGTATGGGGTATACAGCTCAGATATGAATAACAGCTGTGTGTTATACAGGATAAAATACAGTTATCTCTGGCATTCTGCCGTTCACTACTAAAGCGCAGGACCAGGCTGGCCAAAAAATATGCGACGCGACGCTGGCATGGCCACGTTCCGTCACACACCTCTCCATTTTTTTCCAGCCACTGCGATTCAGTGACCACAGCCACCCAGTGGCCCTGGGTAAGTTTTACACCTGGAACTCCTACGTTCAGCAACCGTGGGCTCAAAGTGTCCTCTGGGTCTGGGCTCCGCAGTTCACAGTTCTTAGCACAACATCCAGTATCCCAGGTACTGGGTTTGTCTCCTTCTTGGGGAAATTGTCTTTCCTTTATGGGTGATTGCCCTCCATTCGCCTCTGGCGCAACCGGGAGGGGCCCAATCTGCGCAGGCAGACCAGCATCAGGGAACCTGGTCGGGGACTCTCCTTCTGCTCTTAACGACAGTACAGAAGTCGGCTGCAGGGGAGTAGTGGGTATTAACAATGCGTCTCCCCATGCTCCCCCCTCAAAAGCCTCTACTCCCTTCCAGGTGCTTACATTTACTGACCCCTTAAACAATGATCGCTGGGTCTCCCCTGGGCAACTCTCTATCTCTTCCGGCTCACCCACCTCCCAGGGTCTGAGCATAATCCACAACCCCCTGCCACCCGTCATAGGCAGTGGAGGGTGGGCTCCTCTCACACTGGGCAACAAGGGGGGCAATGGCTGCAGAGGAGCAGGGAATATCCGCAATTCTCCATGTGCTCCCCCCTCAAAAGCCTCCCCAAATCCCTCACTTGGGCCTAGCACCTCCCCTACCCCCTTAAACAACAACTGTAGGGTCTCACCAGGGGGACCTTCCATCTTCTCCAGCTCACCCGGTTTCCCCAGCCTGACTGGCATAGGGACTGGTGGGACGACACGGTACATCGGTACTACTGACACCTTCCGGCCGCCTCCAGGTGCATCCTCCCCTTCTCTCGCTGGTGCAGTGCTGGGTAGTGAGGAGTCCTCCTCTGAGAGGCAGGGGGATTGTGCGCTGTGCCTCTTACCATCCACTTCCAGCTCCAATCTTGTATTAGCCACCTCTGGTACCCATGTCCCTTGTAGCTCCCTGAGTACATACCATATCTCTGATTTCAGCTCCTCATTGTCTGACTCACTAAATGGGAACAATACTTCAGAATCCTCCTGGGGTGTTAGGGGGGCAGAGTACACACAGGGCACCTCCATCTCCTTCTCTCCCAGCCTAGTACCTGGGGCGACAGCTTGTAACAGCTGCAGGCAGAAGCTCTCTGCCTCTTCTGTTTCTGGCGCTGGAGTCTCTGCAATAACAGGCACATTCTCTGGGCTCTGGTCTGCTATGGGGATATATTCTGGTGCAGCACTCACCCTGGACCATTGGCGCTGCTTCATCCATTGCATGCTCTGGGTGCATCGGTCCATCCTGCAGGGTCACAGCGTCTAGCTCCACCATACTCTCTGGCACCATGTAGGGCGAATAAATATCCTCTCCCAGACTTTTATCTGCCCCAGCCCCAGTCTCTGATGTTAGGGCTCCTTCCGAGTCAAGGGGCCCTGGTGTCACACGGCAGGGACACTCCACAGCTAGCTCCTCATTTTCCAATTCACTAAATGGGAACAGTTCTGCTATTTCTACTTGCATCAGTGGGGGGTCTAGTTCTGCCGCTTTCTTAGTGTGCATAAGCTGTAGCAGGCGGCGCTCCTCAGATTGCCCCCTGCGACACTAGTCCAGCCACTCTGGGGAATTCAACTGTCCCTGTGCCGCTGCGACCTCCTCTGCATCCTCAAAGCATTGCAGGAGACACTGCAGCTGCTCCCAGACACTTCTCAGTTCTCCTGGACACAGGACCCATTTCCTGTACACACTGAATGCATGTAGTGGGTCATCCTGTTGCTCATACACCCATCGGATAAGGGTGCGGTGTGAGCGGCCTTCGGTGGGGGTGCTGCATCGTAGCCTCCATTCTGCACTTAGGTCCTCTAGACTCATTCGTGTTAACGGATCTCCCGATTCTGCACGCCACATTTCCTCTGCAGTGGACCCCTCGGTCGTCCACCCAGATGGCACCATCAACTCCTCCTCCCTCTGGGTTCTCTTCGCTGGATCCTTCCCAGGAGCCAGATCACCCGGTGCTGGCGCGCTGGCCTCAGCGATCCGGCTTCTCTGCATTATCTGCGACATGGAGTTACTCACTTCTGTAACTAATGCTCTCCACTCCAGAGTTCCTAGCAGTTTGTCCCCAGCAGCATCACTTTCATACTGCAGAAATTCCTCTGTCAGGTAGGCAACTTTCTCCTCTGTGGTAGCTCCGGTCCACAAGCTAGTCTACAGGCATGCTGCCTCCCAGTGCTCCCAGAAGGGCTGCATCTTTGTGGATAGACTCCTCAGGTCCCATTCCTCAGCCAGCCGACTCCATGATGAACCCTCATCCACGAGTTCTCCTGCTCTGGGAGACTTTGGGCACTTCTTGCCTCTCCGAAGGCGCTTCTTTCCCGGCGCCATTCTTCCAACGGGCTGCACTAGTAGGGCTCGGTCAGCCTCACTTGCTGGACCCCCTTACTTCAGCCTCCGTTTCTGGGCTCCAGCACACTCTGCTGCTCCCTCGCTTGCAGGGAATGTCCCCCTGGACAAGCGGACACTTAAGCGGAATTTTGCCCTCGCTTAATGCCCTCCCACATGACTCATTTACTTCTCCCTGGCATCCCTGCTAGGTTTACAAGAGCTCTCCTCTGTGTGGTTCTATACTACTGGGTTACGGGCTATTGTGCCTTCTGCGACGCTGGCATGGCCACGTTCCGTCACAAGAACTGTCCTACATATCCCTGACAAGACAGAGAAGGCTGAGGAGGAAGAAATCCTGTTACTTTCCCCGCTTCAAAGAAATTAAATGCCCTCATTGAAGAGACCTGGGTAAACCCTGACAAAAAAATTTTAGATCCCTAAAAGGTTGATTTCTTCCTTTCCTTTTCCTTTGGAGGATAGGAAGGAATGGGAACACCCGCCGATAGTGGATGCATCTGTGTCCAGGTTGTCGCGTAAGATAGTCTTACCGGTTCCCAGGGGGGTGTCCTTAAAGGATGCGGCTGACTGCAAGATTGAAACCACACTCAAATCTTTATACACGTCGGCTGGGATAGCCCAGAGACTTACTATTGCCTGTGCATGGATCACTAGGGCAATTGCTAAATGGTCAGGTAATCTTTTGGATGATATAGATTCCTTAACCAGGGACGATATTCTTTTAATCCTGCAGCATTTCCAGGATTTTGCAAACTTTATGGTGGAAGCCATAAAAGAAATTGGTTTGCTCAACGCACGCAAAACTGCCATGGCAGTGTCAGCATGCAGGGGCTTGTGGGCTGCACCAGTGGACTGCGGATGCGGATTCCAGAAGGGAGTGGAGAGCCTACCATTCACGGGCGAGGCTCTGTTCGGGGATGAACTGAATTCATTAATATCCAAGGCTACGGCGGGTAAGCAATTCTCATTGCTCCGGACTGGCCCAGAAGGGCCTGGTACGTGGACCTACTGGAGTTGCTCCTGGAGGACCCGTGGCCTCTTCCTCTTCAAGAGGACCTTCTTCAACAAGGGCCGTTCATCTATCAAGACTTACCACAGCTACGCTTGACGGCATAGAAGTTGAGCGTCAAATTTCTAGACAGAGAGGGTTTCCGAACAAGGTTATCCCTACCTTGATCCAAGCCAGGAAGGGGGTAATGTATAAGCATTGCCACCGTATTTGGAAAAAGTACGTCTCTTGGTGTGAGAACAGGAAAATTCCTGCGTTGGAATTTGAACTGGGACGGTTTCTCCTTTTTCTGCAGGCAGGAGTGGATGTGGGCCTTCGTTTGGGCTCCTTGAAAGTCCAGATTTCGTTCTTGTCCATTTTCTTGAAGAAACAATTGGCGTCTCTTCCGGAGGTTCAGACCTAGTTGAAAGATGTTCTGTACATCCAACCGTCCTTTGTGTCTCCTGCAGCACCTTGGGATCTCAACGTGGTGTTGCAGTTCCTCCAATTGGATTGGTTTGAACCCTTACAGGTTGTGGACGTAAAGTTCCTTACGTGGAAGACGGTTACACTCTTGGCTCTGGCTTTGGCTAGGGGGGTGTCGGAACTGGGGGCATTATCTCACAATAGCCCAGATTAGATTTTTCATGAGGGTCACGCTGAGCTCAGAACGAGTCAGCAGTTTCTCCCTAAGGTGGTGTCTGCGTTTCATATCATCAACCAACCTATTGTGGTTCCGGTGATTACTGACACCTCTGCTTCTTCAAAGTCCTTGGATGTTGTGAGGGCTTTGAAAATCTGTGTGAAGCAGACAGCTAGTCACAGGAAATTTGACTCGCTGTTTGTTCTCTATGATCCCAATAAAATTGGTGGTCCTGCTTCTAAGCAGTCTATTGCTCGCTGGATCAGGCTTACTATTCAGCATACTTATTCTACAGCAGGTTTGCAGGTTCAGAAATCGGTACAGGCCCACTCTACTAGGTCAGTGGGTTTGTCCTGGGTGTCTGCCCTGGATGTCTCGGCTTTACAGCTCTGCCGAGCAGCCAATTCGTCTGGTTTGAACATGTTTGCTAAGTTCTACAAGTTTCGGTACTTTGGCCTCTAAAGGACCTTCAGTTTGGTCAATCAGTTCTGCCGGAACCTCAGCACTCTCACCCTGTTTGGGAGCTTTGGTACATCCCCATGGTACTAATGTGGACCACAGTATCCTCTAGGACATAAGAGAAAATAGGATTTTAATTACCTACCGGTAAATCCTTTTCTTGTAGTCCGTACAGAAAACTTGGCGCCCGCCCGATGCTACGTTTCTGCACTTTTACTTGGTTAAGTATTGTTATTGGTTCAGCCATTGCTGTTCCTATTCAAGTTAGGTTAGCTTGGCTTTCCTCTTGTTTGTGTGTGCTGGTTCGAATCTCACTACTGTTCAGTTAAATCCTTCTCTCAAAGTAAGTCCGTCTCCTTGGGCACAGTTTCTAGACTGAGTCTGGTAAGAAGGGCGTAGAGGGAGTAGCCAGCCCACACTATTAATTTCTAACTTCTTAAAGTGCCATGGCTCCTAGTGGACCCGTCTATACCCCATGGTACTAATGTGGACCCCAGTATCCTCTACGGCAGGCATGTCCAAACTGCGGCCCTCCAGCTGTTGAGAAACTACACATCCCAGCATGCCCTGACACAGCTTTAGCATTCTCTGACAGCAAAACTGTGCCAGGGCATGCTGGGATATGTAGTTTCACAACAGCTGGGGGGCCGCAGTTTGGACATGCCTGCTCTACGGACTACGAGAAAAGGATTTATTGGTAGGTAATTAAAATCCTATTTTTCATCTGGACAGAGCTGTACTTTGTAATAGACAGGCTTACCTACCTATGGTGGTCTTCCGTTTTCATTTGTATGAGAAAATTGTGGTTCCGGTCTATGTCTCCTTGTTTTTCTCAACTGCAGAGTGTTGTTTGTATGTGGTTCATGCCCTCTATACCTATGTAGACCTAATCAGTTCACTAAAGAGATTGGATTTATGGTTTTCATAAAAGTTGTTGGCCAGTTTATAAACAGACACTGGTCAGATGGATTTGAATAGCAATCGCACAAGCATACTCTCAAGCTGGTATTCCAGTCTCAGCTGTAATCTCTGCTCTTTCTACTCTATCTGTGGGACCGTCATGGGCTGCGAACCCACTGAATAATTGTACAAGGGGGCTACCTGGTCTACTAGCCACACTTTTCTTAGGTTCTATGCCGTTGATATATTCACTTACCAGCATGCATCATTTGGATGCCGGATACTACTATCCCCTCAGTAGCGTCCAAACACTGCTTTAGGACATCCCTGATGTTAGCCCTGTGGATTCTTATGGAACAAGACAAAGACAAGGAGAGTTATGGTAGACTTACCTTTTGTTAACTCTCTTTCTTAGAGGTCCATAGTGTCCACAGTGCGCCCACCCTGACGCACCTGGCCAATATGAGTTTGCAGCATTGGTCACTAATTACCTTTCCTGTCTGTGAGAGTGTGTTCTTATGTGTGCCAGAGCTTTCTTCTCTCTCTTCATCCTCTTCCTACTTTGGGCTTGTTACCAAAACTGACTTGCCTGAGCACGGAGGCAGGGTTATAGGGAGAGGGACCGATGCATCCTGGGATATCTCAAAAGGCTTAACAGTATGGTGCCCAGGCTGATCCTATCACCTATAACCCCAATGTTATCCCTGTGGACCCTATGGACCTCAAAAAGAGAGAATTAACAAAGTCAAGTCTGCCATAACTCTTTTTTGAACAGAGTAATAGTATTAGCGGAACAAACAAAACACACGGCACGACCAAGGATAGTCATTTACCATAGCCAAAGGGTGATCATGGGTCTAGTCTAGGCAGGACATCCTAGTGTAATCAAATAGCCATCCATTCAAGTTACAGCTACTAGCGGGCTTCAACATGGAGGTTGTATATTAATTTGGAGGGTGTGACTGAGAGCTAATTCCACAGTGAGCCATGAGGATGTTGCAATTGGCCCAGTTATCTGAAAAGTTCACGGTCAGAGGATTTCAGTAGATGCCTAATACTTTGGGGCATACCAAAATAACCATGTCTAGTTGGAAGATTTGTCCTTGTACTGTCATACCTAAAAGCACAAACTGAATCCAACCGAGGAAGCTGGGATAGTTGTGAATCTGCTAAAGGGACCAAGATCTCGATCTCTAGCAACCACAGCAGATATGGGTGAATAAATCTTAATTTGCTGAGTACCAATCTGCTTCTGCTAAGCTCTAAGCTGCTGCTGATGAATGGTCTAGTCCTCTAAGCTACCAGGACCATCAGCCACTATTTGTTGGTGACACCGTTTCATAATCGGCAGCATTGAGTGTCAATTCTATTTTCTCCATCCACCTATCAATGTGGGGCAAAAGGCAGTGGCATCCGCCAGCTCAATGGCAATTGCAGAATAAACTGGGAGCATTATCAAAGCTGGGTCAGTGATCAGTTAGAGCAGGCATATCAGACTCGTGGTCCTACAGCTGTTGTGAAACTACAAGTCCCAGCATGCTTAGTCAGCATAACTTCCACTGATCAGCTGGTAAAGCATGCTGGGACTTGTAGTTTCACAACAGCTGGATGACCATGGGGTATATTTACTAAGCTCCCGATTTTGACCGAGTTGGTGTTTTTTCATCAAAGTGTGATCTCGGGAATTTACTAAACTCAAATCTCGGCAGTGATGAGGGCATTCATATTTTTTGGAAGGCAAAGAAAAAAAATACGAATGAATACACCATCGGTCAAATACGCCTGTTATTTTATATAACTCGGTAATTTACTAAAAATTCGAATTCACAAACACTACCAGAAATAGCCAAACACTACCGTGAAAAAATACAAATCGTAAAAAAAAAGCAGTTTTAAAATAGACCTGCTTTTTTTTACCGTGTTCTGATAGGAATGCATGGATCAGTGAGATCCGTGCATGTTTATCAGTGGGAAGGGGTGTGAAAGAGTTAAAAATCAGGTAAAAAATTTGCGTGAGGTCTCCCCTCCTAAGCATAACCAGCCTCGGGTTCTTTGAGCCGGTCCTGGTTGTAAAAATACGGAGAAAAAAATTGACTAGGGATCCCCCATATTTTAACAACCAGCACCGGGCTCTACACCTGGTCCTGGCGCAAAAAATACGGGGGACAAAACACGTAGGTGTCACCCGTATTATTAACACCAGCACCGGGCTCCACTAGTCAGCGAGATAATGCCACAGCCGGGGGACACTTTTATATTGGTCCCTGCGGCCCTGGCATTAAATCACCAACTAGTCACCCCCGGCCGGGGTACCCTGGAGGAGTCGGGACCCCTTAAATCATGGGGTCCCCCCTCCAGCTACCCAAGGGCCAGGGGTGAAGCCCGAGGCTGTCCTCCCCATCCAAGGGCGGCGGATGGGGGGGCTGATAGCCTTCTGTGTAAAAATAAGAATATTGTTTTTTGTAGCAGTACTACAGGTCTCAGCAAGCCTCCCCCGCAAGCTGGTACTTGGAGAACCACAAGTACCAGCATGCGGGGGGAAACGGGCCCGCTGGTACCTGTAGTTCTACTACAAAAAATACCCAAATAAAAACAATACACAGACACCGTGATAGTATAACTTTATTACATACATGTACACCAACATACATACATACATACTTACCTATGCTGACACGAAGAGTCGGTCCCCTTCTCCACGTAGAATCCACAGGGTACCTGTAAATAAAATTATACTCACAACAATCCAGTGTAGATCGGTCCTCTTCTGTTTGTAATCCACGTACTTGGCAAAATAAAAAACCGAAAAACCAGTACCACGCACTGAAAGGGCTCCCATGTTTACACATGGGACCCCTTTCCCCGACTGGCGGGACCCCCCGTGACTGCTGTCAAAGAGGGTCCCTTCAGCCAATCAGGGCGCGCCACGTCATGGCACTCTCCTGATTGGCTGTGCGCGCCTGAACTGTCAGTCAGGCGGCGCACTGTAGATACAATGTAGCGCATAGGCGCTCCATTGTATCCAATGGTGGAAACTTTGTGGTCTGCGGTAGACCGCGAGGTTAAGTGAGGTCACTCTTGTGGTTGGCCCCACTTAACAATATTCTTATTTTACGCAGAAGGCTATCAGCTCCCCATCTGCCGCCCTTGGATGGGGGGGGACAGCCTCGGGCTTCACCCCTGGCCCTTGGGTGGCTGGAGGGGGGGACCCCTTGATTTGAGGGGTCCCCACTCCTCCAGGGTACCCCGGCCAGTGGTGACTAGTTGGTGATTTAATGCCAGGGCCGCAGGGACCAATATAAAAGTGTCCCCCGGCTGTGGCATTATCTCGCTGACTAGTGGAGCCCGGTGCTGGTGTTAAATATACGGGGGACCTCCTACGTGTTTTGTCCCCCGTATTTTTTGCACCAGGACCAGGCGCAGAGCCCGGTGCTGGTTGTTAAAATATGGGGGATCCCCATTCAATTTCCCCCCCCGTATTTTTACAACCAGGACCGCCTCAAAGAGCCCGAGGCTGGTTATGCTTAGGAGGGGGGACCCCACGCATTTTTTTTCTGATTTTTAACTCTTTAAACACTTTTTTTAAGGTACACAATGAAGCCCTGCACGGATCTCACAGATCGGGCCGGGATTCATTGTGTTAAGTTCGGCAGTGTTTTACTAATCACTCCCGTAAAACACTGGCCAAAATTACGAATGACATCGACATCGGAATACACGAAAATGCAGAATACAACAGCATAGTAAATGAGGCGTAAAAAATTCAAAAAGTTGCAAATTCACACATTCGATGTCATTCGTGTTTAATCTCCCTCCAAATCGACACTAATACGAATCTTAGTAAATATACCCCCATGAGTTTGACATGCCTGAGTTAGTGTATAATAAAAGTGTGTGAAACACAATATTGGATGGTGCCACTAGATGGCTTTATTGTACCATAAGAGATACTACTTGTTCTAACAAAAGACTGTATACTTGCTAGGTTATAAGATGTATAGTATGATTCTGTCATCTCGTTGTCAATTATCTGGTCACATTAAAAATGTCAAAATGAGACCTTAATATAATATCCTGGTCAGTCAAACATTCTCAATTAAAATAATACAGTGTAACATCAGAAAACAATCTCATTGAAATTGGTAGAGTACTTTGCTGTTCTTCAACACAAAAAAAATAATATTTTTTTGAGATGTCCTTTAGACTAAGAAACTTACAGGGATAATGTTGAGGCAGCTAATGGGGCTCACCAACTCCGGTAATGATAGACCGCTTGTTATGTAAGGTGTGAAAATGCAGCCTTATAGCCCGCCAAGCGTCCAGTCAAAAGGACACTTCAGTCTGCAACTTAGGCTTCCTATAAACTAGAAAAGGTCCCACAGGTCAGCCACAAAGGGGTGCACAGTGCAGATAGTATATACCCAAACGGGAGCGGGACAAGTGAAACCGCATAGCGTTTGGCAAAGCTGACCAAAGGGAATGCAACCTGCTGGAGCCAAGGGGCACAGCACCAGTGCAGTGGCAACCAGCTAGCACCCAGCAGGGTCTGGGGAGAGGATGGGAACTTCCAGTCAGCCAGAGGAGACCCTCAGAGAAGTCGATGCAGTCCCCCAACACCACCTCCTGCAAGCAGCTGCAGCAGGCTGACACCCAACTCACAGGTGAAGGTTCCCTAGACGCTCCCTGCAGATGGGAAAAAGAATAATAGAACAGACGCTTCGGCGTTGTAACCAGTCAGAAGGAGGATCCGTAGGTGCCACTTAGTCCCTACCCAGCACCAGGGGTCCAGGTGGAGGATCCCAGGTGGCCTGCCAACCCCAGCGCCGTTTTCTGCAAGAAGGATTCAGACATGACCTCAGCAGTGCAACCATGAGATGACAGGTCCCACCAGGAAGGTAAGTGCAGAAGTTCTCCGGAGTACATGGCTTCACATTGAGACAGTGAACAGCTACAAAGCAGTAAGCGTCCATCTGTCCATTCCAACACCTACGTTGATTTATGGGCCAAAATCAGTCATGAAAGGCACCAAATCAAGTGGCCCGACTCCAGTGGATAATTGATGTCCTGAGGCAATATTTAATCCAGGAGAATCCTCACCACTTAATTTGCACAGTGCTGTATAGATTGACCCCGAAAGGGCTTTAGGATTGGAGTATTAAAGCTGTTATTAGGTGTTGTGCTCGGGAGAACAGCTAAATGGCGGCCATACTAGATGCCCCGTTTAAGCTACAATTGAAATTGTTTTTAAAGAAGAGCATAAGGCAAATTCAGAAACTTGTTAGTGGCTGAACAATAAAGCATTACAATACAAAGAAAGGTACAGATAGTAACATAGTAATTGCAGTTGAAAAGAGGCAAAATGCCCATTGTGTTCAACCTGTATAGATATTAATCAAGTAACAAGTTAAGAAAAAATTATTAAACATTCCAGGAGACAGATGATACAAGTATGCAATCATATCTTAACAGAACATTCTTAAATGCATCAGAATCTGAAAGCCATAGGGAACAATAAGCAAAGAGGAGAGTGGCGGGACATGGCACATTTCACACACTTGTGGCCCTTTTACAATAGCCCACCATTGACGGATAATTATTTGCCAGTGTATGCTTTTCCACACCGTTGCAGTGGCACTTTTCCCCACTCATTCCTAATTACATTAGTATTTCTTTAGGTTTATAACATAATGTACAAAATTATATTATATTTTATATATATATATATATATATATATATATACACATACATACACACACACGTTTGTCTTTTTTTCACAGCACTTGTACCAACCTGAGGAAGGGACCCTGCGGGGCCCGAAATGCAGCATCGTTATGATGGTTAAGTGCTCATGGTGATGAACAGATATTTACATTCATTGTTTACATAAAATAATTTCATCAAAAAGTCCTGTAGTGCCGTGCTTGTTCTGAATGGGGACTGTTCTGAACCATAGCATATATATATATACACATACATACACACACACACACACACACACACACACACACACACACACACACACACACACACACACACACTGCTCAAAAAAAATAAAGGGAACACTTAAACAACACATCCTAGCTCTGACTGAATGTAATATTCATTGATTTGGAGTCACACTCAAAATTAAAGTGGAAAAACACACTACAGGCTGATCCAACTTTGATGTAATGTCCTTAAAACAAGTCAAAATGAGGCTCAGTAGTGTGTGTGGCCTCCACGTGCCTGTATGACCTCCCTACAACGTCTGGGCATGCTCCTGATGAGGTGGCGGATGGTCTCCTGAGGGATCTCCTCCCAAATCTGGACTAAAGCATCCGCCAACTCCTGGACAGTCTGTGGTGCAAGGTGGCGTTGGTGGATGGAGCGAGACATGATGTCCCAGATGTGCTCAATTGGATTCAGGTCTGAGGAACGGGCAGGCCAGTCCTTAGCATTAATGCCTTCGTCTTGCAGGAACTGCTGACACACTCCAGCCACATGAGGTCTAGCATTGTCTTGCATTAGGAGGAACCCAGGGCCAACCGCACCAGCATATGGTCTCACAAGGAGTCTGAGGATCTCATCTCGGTACCTAATGGCAGTCAGGCTACCTCTGGCGAGCACATGGAGGGCTGTGCGGCCCCCCAAAGAAATGCCACCCCACACCATTACTGACCCACTGCCAAACCGGTCATGCTGGAGGATGTTGCAGGCAGAACATTCTCCTTGGCGTCTCCAGACTCTGTCACGTCTGTCACATGTGCTCAGTGAGAACCTGCTTTCATCTGTGAAGAGCACAGGGCGCCAGTGGCGAATTTTCCAATCTTGGTGTTCTCTGGCAAATGCCAAACGTCCTGCACGGTGTTGGGCTGTAAGCACAACCTCCACCTGTGGGCGTCGGGCCCTCATACCACCCTCATGGAGTCTGTTTCTGATCGTTTGAGAAGACACATGCACATTTGTGGCTTGCTGGAGGTCATTTTGCAGGGCTCTGGCAGTACTCCTCCTGTTCCTCCTTGCACAAAGGTGGAGGAAGCGGTCCTGCTGCTGGGTTGTTGCCCTCCTACAGCCTCATCCACATCTCCTGATGTACTGGCCACTCTCCTGGTAGCGCCTCCATGCTCTGGACACTACACTGACAGACACAGCAAACCATCTTGCCACAGCTCACATTGATGTGTCATCCTGGATGAGCTACACTACCCACTTGTGTGGGTTGTAGACTCCGTCTCATGCTGCCACTAGAGTGAAAGCACCGCCAGCTTTCAACAGTGACCAAAACATCAGCCAGAAAGCATAGGAGCTGAGAAGTGGTCTGTGGTCACCACCTGCAGAACAACTGCTTTATTGGGGGTGTCTTGCTAATTGCCTATAATTTCCACCTGTTGTCTATTCCATTTGCACAACAGCATGTGAAATTGATTGTCAATCCGTGTTGCTTCCTAAGTGGACAGTTTGATTTCACAGAAGTGTGATTGACTTGGAGTTACATTGTGTTGTTTAAGTGTTCCCTTTATTTTTTTGAGCAGTGTATATATATATATACACACACACACACACACACACACACACACACACACACACACACACTAATATAGATAGACATGTATTTTATAAAGGGAGTTCAGAAAGTTCCTCCTCAGTGACTGTGCTAAGCAAGTCTCGCAAAGAATGTGTGCTAAGTAATATGAAAGCATTGGGTTTTTTTTTTTCTTTAAACCTTAGTACCCAAGGCACACTAACATTCCAGGTTTTAGTGATATCCATGTTGTAATTATTAATCTTTATTTAATTTAGAAGCTTCAGAGAAGAAGCCAAAGACATCAGGTTTGCAACAAGAGCAGCACACACCCATTGCGTCTTCGTCTACGTCTCACACAGAACAAGCAGTATTGTCCAGTAGTGAATTAAAGGAGACCACTGAAGCAACACACCGTACTACAAAAGTCAGTTGGAGTGTTTCTGAGGAGACCCGTTTAAGACGTATCAGGCAGAATAGTACTGGTAAGTGTAAAGAATTGTGCACAGAACTCACAATGTTTTCCTTTCTTTTTTTTTCTTTTTTTTTAAAGCAGAAACACTGTTTACAGTTTTGCAAGGCATAGGCATGTTCAAGCATATAAAATATTACACACAGTGATGCGCAAAATACATCAAGACATATCCCATCACACTACAATGAGCATCCACTATAATATATAGGTGTTCGTACAAACACGTGCATGAATATTAATGTAAAGGAGATACAATTAGGAGCAAAAGATAAAAGAAAAGGGTTCCTGGCACTCACCCATCGGACAATGCAATGGGAGGATCGCCCACAAGAATGCGAGTTTGATGCCACTGGGTCAGACACAGGCTATGATAAATTTTGGATTGTGTGAGGTTGGCAATAAAAAGGGGATCCGGTCTCTAAGTCGACAGTAGCTAGGTCGTCCACTATTGGTCGACAGTAACTAGGTCGACAGGGTCTTTAGGTCGACATGTTCTAGGTCGACAGGTCAAAAGGTCGACATGAATTTTTCACAATTTTTTTCTTTTTTTGAACCTTTTCATACTTAACGATCCATGTGGACTATGATTGGAACGGTAATCTGTGCCGAGCGAAGCGGTAGCGGAGCGAAGGCACCATACCCGAAGCATGGCGAGCAAAGCGGTGCACTAATTGGGGTTCCCGGTCACTCTCCGAAGAAAACACCACCAGAATAACATCAAAAACTCATGTTGACCTTTTGACCTGTCGACCTAGAACATGTCGACCTAAAGACCCTGTCGACCAATAGTGGTCGACCTAGTTAGTTAGAGATGTGCACCGGAAATTTTTCGGGTTTTGTGTTTTGGTTTTGTGTTCGGTTCCGTGGCCGTGTTTTGGGTTCGAACGCGTTTTGGCAAAACCTCACCGATTTTTTTTTTGTCGGATTCGGGTGTGTTTTGGATTCGGGTGTTTTTTTCAAAAAACCCTAAAAAACAGCTTAAATCATAGAATTTGGGGGTCATTTTGATCCCAAAGTATTATTAACCTCAATAACCATAATTTCCACTCATTTTCAGTCTATTCTGAACACCTCACACCTCACAATATTATTTTTAGTCCTACAATTTGCACCGAGGTCGCTGGATGACTAAGCTCAGCGACCCAAGTGGCCGACACAAACACCTGGCCCATCTAGGAGTGGCACTGCAGTGTCACGCAGGATGGCCCTTCCAAAAAACACTCCCCAAACAGCACATGACGCAAAGAAAAAAAGAGGCGCAATGAGGTAGCTGTGTGAGTAAGCTAAGCGACCCTAGTGGCCGACACAAACACCTGGCCCATCTAGGAGTGGCACTGCAGTGTCAGGCCGGATGGCCCTTCCAAAAAATACTCCCCAAACAGCACATGACGCAAAGAAGAAAAAAAAGAGGCGCAATGAGGTAGCTGTGTGACTAAGATAAGTGACCCTAGTGGCCGACACAAACACCTGGCCCATCTAGGAGTGGCACTGCAGTGTCACGCAGGATGGCCCATCCAAAAAACACTCCCCAAACAGCACATGACGCAAAGAAAAATGAAAGAAAAAAAGAGGTGCAAGATGGAATTGTCCTTGGGCCCTCCCACCCACCCTTATGTTGTATAAACAGGACATGCACACTTTAACCAACCCATCATTTCAGTGACAGGGTCTGCCACACGACTGTGACTGAAATGACGGGTAGGTTTGGACCCCCACCAAAAAAGAAGCAATTAATCTCTCCTTGCACAAACTGGCTCTACAGAGGCAAGATGTCCACCTCATCATCATCCTCCGATTCATCACCGTGTACATCCCCCTCCTCACAGATTATCAATTCGTCCCCACTGGAATCCACCATCACAGCTCCCTGTGTACTTTGTGGAGGCAATTGCTGCTGGTGAATGTCTCCATGGAGGAATTGATTATAATTCATTTTAATGAACATCATCTTCTCCACATTTTCTGGAAGTAACCTCGTACGCCGATTGCTGACAAGGTGAGCGGCGGCACTAAACACTCTTTCGGAGTACACACTTGTGGGAGGGCAACTTAGGTAGAATAAAGCCAGTTTGTGCAAGGGCCTCCAAATTGCCTCTTTTTCCTGCCAGTATACGTACGGACTGTCTGACGTGCCTACTTGGATGCGGTCACTCATATAATCCTCCACCATTCTTTCAATGGTGAGAGAATCATATGCAGTGACAGTAGACGACATGTCCGTAATCGTTGTCAGGTCCTTCAGTCCGGACCAGATGTCAGCATCAGCAGTCGCTCCAGACTGCCCTGCATCACCGCCAGCGGGTGGGCTCGGAATTCTGAGCCTTTTCCTCGCACCCCCAGTTGCGGGAGAATGTGAAGGAGGAGATGTTGACAGGTCGCGTTCCGCTTGACTTGACAATTTTGTCACCAGCAGTTCTTTGAACCCCTGCAGACTTGTGTCTGCCGGAAAGAGAGATCCAAGGTAGGTTTTAAATCTAGGATCGAGCACGGTGGCCAAAAAATGTAGTGCTCTGATTTCAACAGATTGACCACCCGTGAATCCTTGTTAAGCGAATTAAGGGCTCCATCCACAAGTCCCACATGCCTAGCGGAATCGCTCAGTGTTAGCTCCTCCTTCAATGTCTCCAGCTTCTTCTGCAAAAGCCTGATGAGGGGAATTACCTGACTCAGGCTGGCAGTGTCTGAACTGACTTCACGTGTGGCAAGTTCAAAAGGTTGCAGAACCTTGCACAACGTTGAAATCATTCTCCACTGCGCTTGAGACAGGTGCATTCCACCTCCTATATCGTGGTCAGTTGTATAGGCTTGAATGGCCTTTTGCTGCTCCTCCAACCTCTGAAGCATATAGAGGGTTGAATTCCACCTCGTTACCACTTCTTGCTTCAGATGATGGCAGGGCAGGTTCAGGCGTTTTTGGTGTTGCTCCAGTCTTCTGTACGTGGTGCCTGTACGCCGAAAGTGTCCCGCAATTCTTCTGGCCACCGACAGCATCTCTTGCACGCCCCTCTCGTTTTTTAAATAATTCTGCACCACCAAATTCAAGGTATGTGCAAAACATGGGACGTGCTGGAATTTGCCCATATTTAATGCACACACAATATTGCTGGCGTTGTCCGATGCCACAAATCCACAGGAGAGTCCAATTGGGGTAAGCCATTCTGCGATGATCTTCCTCAGTTGCCGTAAGAGGTTTTCAGCTGTGTGCGTATTCTGGAAAGCGGTGATACAAAGCGTAGCCTGCCTAGGAAAGAGTTGGCGTTTGCGAGATGCTGCTACTGGTGCCGCCGCTGCTGTTCTTGCGGCGGGAGTCAATACATCTACCCAGTGGGCTGTCACAGTCATATAGTCCTGAGTCTGCCCTGCTCCACTTGTCCACATGTCCGTGGTTAAGTGGACATTGGGTACAACTGCATTTTTTAGGACACTGGTGAGTCTTTTTCTGAGGTCTGTGTACATTTTCGGTATCGTCTGCCTAGAGAAATGGAACCTAGATGGTATTTGGTACCGGGGACACAGTACCTCAATCAAGTCTATAGTTGGCTCTGCAGTAATGATGGATACCGCAACCATGTTTCTCACCGCCCAGGATGCCAAGGCCTCAGTTATCCGCTTTGCAGCAGGATGACTGCTGTGATATTTCATCTTCCTCGCAAAGGACTGTTGGACAGTCAATTGCTTGGTGGAAGTAGTAAAAGTCGTCTTACGACTTCCCCTCTGGGATGACCATCGACTCCCAGCAGCGCCAGCAGCAGTAGGCGTTACACGCAAGGATGCATTGGAGGAATCCCAGGCAGGAGAGGACTCGTCAGAATTGCCAGTGACATGGCCTGCAGGACTATTGGCATTCCTGGGGAAGGAGGAAATTGACACTGAGGGAGTTGGTGGGGTGGTTTGCGTGAGCTTGGTTACAAGAGGAAGGGATTTACTGGTCAGTGGACTGCTTCCGCTGTCGCCCAAAGTTTTTGAACTTGTCACTGACTTATGATGAATGTGCTGCAGGTGACGTATAAGGGAGGATGTTCCGAGGTGGTTAACGTCCTTACCCCTACTTATTACAGCTTGACAAAGGCAACACACGGCTTGACAAATGATGTCCGCATTTCTGTTGAAATACTTCCACACCGAAGAGCTGATTTTTTTGGTATTTTCACCAGGCATGTCAATGGCCATATTCCTCCCACGGACAACAGGTGTCTCCCCGGGTGCCTGACTTAAACAAACCACCTCACTATCAGAATCCTCCTTGTCAATTTCCTCCCCAGCGCCAGCAACACCCATATCCTCCTCATCCTGGTGTACTTCAACACTGACATCTTCAATCTGACTATCAGGAACTGGACTGCGGGTGCTCCTTCCAGCACTTGCAGGGGGCGTGCAAATGGTGGAAGGCGCATGCTCTTCACGTCCAGTGTTGGGAAGGTCAGGCATCGCAACCGACACAATTGGACTCTCCTTGTGGATTTGTGATTTCGAAGAACGCACAGTTCTTTGCTGTGCTTTTGCCAGCTTAAGTCTTTTCATTTTTCTAGCGAGAGGCTGAGTGCTTCCATCCTCATGTGAAGCTGAACCACTAGCCATGAACATAGGCCAGGGCCTCAGCCGTTCCTTGCCACTCCGTGTGGTAAATGGCATATTGGCAAGTATACGCTTCTCCTCCGACGGTTTTATTTTAGATTTTTGAGTCCTTTTTTTACTGATATTTTGTGTTTTGGATTTTACATGCTCTGTACTATGACATTGGGCATCGGCCTTGGCAGACGACGTTGATGGAATTTCATCGTCTCGGCCATGACTAGTGGCAGCAGCTTCAGCACGAGGTGGAAGTGGATCTTGATCTTTCCCTATTTTTGGAACCTCAACATTTTTGTTCTCCATATTTTAATAGGCACAACTAAAAGGCACCTCAGGTAAACAATGGAGATGGATGGATACTAGTATACTTATGGATGACGAGTGACTGACGACACAGAGGTAGCTACAGCCGTGGACTACCGTACTGCGTCTGCTAGTATAGAGATGATAATGATATAAAAAATATATATATATCACTACTGCAGGTATATATAATATAATGACGGACCTGCTGGACACTGTCAGCAGACTCCTAAACTACTAGTATGAAGAAGATAGAAAAAAAAACCCCCACCACAGGTAGGTATACAATTATGGACGAGCACTGACGACACAGAGGTAGCTACAGCCGTGGACTACCGTACTGCATCTGCTAGTATAGAGATGATAATGATATAAAAAATATATATATATCACTACTGCAGGTATATATAATATAATGACGGACCTGCTGGACACTGTCAGCAGACTCCTAAACTACTAGTATGAAGAAGATAGAAAAAAAAACCCCACCACAGGTAGGTATACAATTATGGACGAGCACTGACGACACAGAGGTAGCTACAGCCGTGGACTACCGTACTGCGTCTGCTAGTATAGAGATGATAATGATATAAAAAATATATATATATCACTACTGCAGGTATATATAATATAATGACGGACCTGCTGGACACTGTCAGCAGACTCCTAAACTACTAGTATGAAGAAGATAGAAAAAAAAACCCCACCACAAGTAGGTATACAATTATGGACGAGCACTGACGACACAGAGGTAGCCACAGCCGTGGACTACCGTTCTGCGTCTGCTAATATAGAGATGATAAAGATGATAGAGATGAACAAAAAAAATATAACACTACTGCAGGTAAATATTTATATAATATAATGAATGACGGACCTGCTGGACACTGTCAGCAGAATGCGTTTATAGAATAAAAAAAAAAAACACCACAGGAGTGTTTAACTTTTTCAGGCAGACAATATACTGGTGGTCACTGGTCAGTCACACTGGCAGCAAAAGTGTGCACTGTACTCCTGCTATAACTGCACCCCAGTCTCCCCCACAATTCAGCTGTGTGAGCAGTGAGCACTCAGCACAGTTAGATATACATATAGATGATATTATCATGCTGCACACTGAGGCTGAGCACAGATATGGTATGTGACTGTGTATCGTTTTTTTTCAGGCAGAGAACGGATTATATTAAATAATAAATAAAACTGGTGGTGGTCACTAGTAACTATCAGCAAAACTCTGCACTCTGAGTACTCCCTAATGCTCCCCAAAATTACTAAGTAATCAACTCAAGTGTCTCTATCTATTCTAACGGAGAGGACGCCAGCCACGTCCTCTCCCTATCAATCTCAATGCACGTGTGAAAATGGCGGCGACGCGCGGCTCCTTATATAGAATCCGAGTCTCGCGATAGAATACGAGCCTCGCGAGAATCCGACAGCGGGATGATGACGTTCGTGGCGCGCTCGGGTTAGCCGAGCAAGGCGGGAAGATCCGAGTCTGCCTCGGACCCGTGTAAAAAGGCTGAAGTTCGGGGGGGTTCGGATTCCGAGGAACCGAACCCGCTCATCTCTAGTTACTGTCTACCTTCAATACCACACCCAATAAAAAGTTGCAATAAAACTTAATTTCTCCCTGTAGAACTGAAAATTAATAGAGGTTGGGTGCATCCATTCTTACAGAATGGTCTTTTTAGCCGCAGTACTACTACTGCCTGGAGTAAGTCTCTGCCTCCTCGGAAAAATACCCAGTACGGCCCACTTGGGTAAAAGGCACAAAGCTAACCTAGTGGGTCTATAGCAAGTTTGAAGAGGAGAGGGGCTAGAGGGCTTCCTTGTCGGGTGCTAAACTTTTATAAGGGCCACACATCCTAGGGTGTGACTGTATAACCTGACAGATGCGACATGGCGTGTGCCAATTCTTACACTGTTACTTCTTGGTTTTAGATGATTTAATGTTAATACATTAAAAATATATGCATTGTTTTTTAGATATTGCAAAATGGGAGGCTCTTTTTACAGAACATAATCCTGACAAGACCCATTCCAAATTCTATATGTACCCGAAAGTTACTCGACTTTGCCAGATAAGCTGGAAACCTCCAATTAAAAAACATGGATAGAAGCGAATGTAAAGCTAAGGTAAAACACACTGGGGCATGATCAGATATGGTTATTAGTTCAATACAAGGGCCTACCACGCTTTGGAGAAGTGTGGCAGAAATTATAAAAAAAATGAATATGTGAAAAAGTATGGTAAGGATGAGAATAAAAGTTATATTACTGGAATGTGGGATGTTGTTGGCATCCCCAGCATCACACAGCTGCATAGAGCTGGTGAACAGACACCAAGAGGAAGGTGGTGCCCCCCAGCCCCCACCAGATCTCATCGACTTCTATAAAACAGGGGATAGGACTATGTTATAATCCCTGCCCAATATGACTCCATCCCCCCCCCCCCCCCTGCCCATTCCTGTAGTTTAACATAAAAAGCTTTGAAAAACTAGCGTAAAGACTAGACTGGGCATATACTGCGGTCAGAGTATAGCGCACATCATGTGAAGTCATACTAATAAAAATATAAGGCCCTTCAGGATCAAGCAGACTATCACTAAGTGAGATGTTTGTGAAACAAAATAAGAACCTCTCTGTGAATGAGGCCACCTTTTAGTCCCCTATCCAGCTATCTTGGAGAGTATTGGAATCTGTGGACCTCCAATGAGTTTCTTGTAAAAGTGCCACATCAGGTCTGAGACATTTAACAGAAGCAAACACTTTTCTTAATGTTTTACATATTTATTTCTCTGCAGGTATTAAGACAAACTATTTACACACATTCCATGTCAGTCTCTCTGTGTTATTTTTTTAATGACTAGTTGACATCCTAATACTTGATGAAAGCTGCCCATTAATTGCAGTCTCAACCTAGACATGGAAGGGAAATACACAGGTGAGTTTAGGAGAGCAAGGAAAAGAGAAAACTGGCGAAATAAAATGGAAGTGGCGTGTAAGATTAAATAAAGAATAATGTATGCAGCATATATTGTATTGCGTATCAGTAGCAGCATAGTTAATTTACATCAGTTGTTGGTCTCTGTGTGTGTTTATGTGCTAGAAAACAAGGCAAGCCTAACATAAAATGACAACATATTTTTGGCTGTTGTAAAAGTACATTTAGAGATAAGTGATCCTTTGTGTTTCTAAAATGTATGTTTTGTTTTTTAAGAAATGAATCTTGAAATATTTGCAAAAGAGCTAAGGGGCGATTCTCCGTGATGCACGGGACAGCTACGCAAATTCAAACGACATACTTCTCTAAAATACCAAGATTTTAGTGGGTCTTAACTTGTAGGGTAAGGCATTGCTAATAAGCAATTACGTTTTCATGTAACAATTTCTTAACAGACCATTTACACAGGACTTTACGTTCACTTTCTGGAGAATCACCCTAAGTGGCAATGGTACAACACACTGATCTCTGCCCAACCAAATGTGTAAGATAATGTGTTATTTAACATGGCTCATATTTGTGTACAATGATGTTAGCAATAGATGACCATCATTACTTTTGTTTTCAAAATGTTTGTTAATTTTGTTCCGAATAAAAGAAAATGTTGTTACAATTACTTATTTAGGCTTGCATTATCAGGTATGCAATTTACATTCACATACAGGAGTTAAGCTGTTTACACACTATAAGTATATTATCTGGCCAATCTGTCTGGTTGGAGCGAAAATCTGGTAATACTGTATGTGAGAGTAAATAACTATCAACCATTTTCTCCCAAAAGCTGATAAATGGACAGAAATAGTTGTTCAGATAAATTGATTAAGTCAAATGGATTTTACCAATTTGTCTGAACGTTCATTTTTTGTGTGTTTTCCAGTGTTTGGGAGCAAATGGCGAATTGTCATTTGCTCCCATACATTACCAGATTTCTCCGGCAGGACCCACAGGTTATCCACAGGATAACATTGGGATACGGTGACGTGACAGCGGATTTGCACCAATCGGTCAAAGCTTTAGGCCTCCCAGCATGCAACCCTGGCTCCAACCAGAAAGACTGGGCAGATAATCTTATAGTGTGTGTATACAGTATACTCTAGTTGTCAGTGAAAAAGGTTACTAAATATTGGTAACATAAGGTGCATACACACTTGCCGAGAAAATGAGTAAAATCGCTCATTTTCCCCTTCCTGAGCGATGACGTTCATTTTCTCGGCCAGTGTGTATGCCGCCAGCGACGATTTATATGTGGCCCCGCGGGTCAGCAACAATTGTCGCTGTTGGAAGTGCATGCATACTCGATCTGGACTGTCACCCAGGAGCTGCATGCATGGCCGGCCGCTGCGTGACGTCACTGTGATATGAGTGGTCATATCACTCAGTGTGTATGGGCGGCCGCCGACCGGCCGGTCCAGGAGTGGAAACACTAGACGACGTTGCGTGTGTATGGACTTATAGGGTAGTTCAACACAAGATGCGTTTGGTGTGTAAGGTCATAAGGCTACATTGATTAAACAACAATAAACATTCACAACTACAAACACCTTCATCAACCAAACTCTTTTTTTTGAGGCACAGTATGTTTAAAATGTTTGTTAAGCAATTGGACATTATTGTAGCAAAATTAATAAATATTTACAGATATTAAATAGTAGCAAACTCCCATGTTTGGTGCCTAATTACTGGCCTATTGCTACTTGTTAAATGTGACATATTAAATCACATTGAAGATGATTTTAAAAAAAAAATCACATGACTTTTATATGTACAATTCAGGAGCACCTTTCAGAATGTAAAATGTTTGTTATGTGGACAATTCACACACACACACACACACACACACACACACACACACACACACACGTATATATATATATATATATATATATATATACATACATAAATATATATATATATATATATATATATATATATCTCCAGAATTTGCCCCGGCACTCCTCCTGATAACTGGCTGAGGTGCCCTTCCTTGTGGACATGCTAGTCCACCCACATGCAGCAGAGAAAAACAGGTGGCACTCACAGACTTGAAGAAATGTGAAACGAACTTCACTCCGTGAAGTGTTTATTGGAAACAACAGGTGACGTTTCGGGGACACATCCCCTTCCTCAGACAACAAACAAGTGCAAACCAAATGTATATATAGCATAAAAGTAGCCCCACTTACCCCACAATCACGACTCCCAGCTGCGTGGACCACGGAGTGCCCAGGCGTCTCACATCCCGCACTTCCGGTCGCGGCTCACGGCCCGGCCGGAAGTGACGCAATCAATTCCACTGGTTCCTATGGCAACGCGCTGGGAGCCCTGAAACAAACACAGAAAATCTTGGTGACTCCATAAAACATATCACACAGGCACACAAATCTAAACTGCGCTCAATAAAAGCTTGAGTGTGCCTCATAAAACTAATAATAACACATGTGCAATATTACCATAAAACATGTTAAAAATGTGTTGAATTTTAAAAAATTAAAATCAACCTGTGTGTGATCCCTTACCCTGGAAATGGCATAATTATAGTATCTATAGCATTTAAACCCTCTTATGCAGGAAGGATGCGTTTTATATTTTTATATATTAACCCCCTAAGAGGTTATTTTACTCTGGAGGGCAATTCAGCCAAAGGGATACTTGATGAGGAAGCAATCGCCTGTCTGCCATTACCTCTCACTGTATCCTAATCTGCAGTGTAGATCAGTTGTGATAATGGACTCAAACTACACAATATTTGTAGTGCAAATCACTGAGTTCCTGATAAATCAACAAGATGTACAGGTCAGTGGCCACCTGATTTTTAGCCGTTGGCCCGTATGCGGGTGTGGAAAAGTCTCGCCCACTAAGAAAAAGGAACAAGTGGTGCATCCAAGGCATTTGAAGCAACCATTTCTTTTGCTTAAAAAATGCCTGGATGCATTCTTGGCGTCAAAATCTGTGATGTCAGTTTTTACTACCAAGTCTTTTAGATTCCTGCCCCTGGAGTAACTCGGCATTAATTTGCTGTTTTGGAAACACTTCAAGTCAGGATCTGAAGTGACCATCTGCCACATCCCTTTGACTTGCTTCACTAAGGCCGGACTATCCGAATTATATTCGGTCACCCAGGGTATGGTGTCTTTAGGTAAAACTTTGGACTGACGTTTGGGTTGCTTCTGGAAATTGCACAAAGCTCTCTCTCGTGCTTTCTTCAGTTCCGATAGGTAATATCCTCTCTCAGAGAATTTCAATATCATCTCGTTTAATTGCAACATCCGTTTATCTGGATTGGTGTTATTCCTACAAACCCTGAGTAACTGGGAGTAAGGCAGACTACGAATCATGGCTTTAGGGTGTGAGCTCTCAGCCCGGAGCAGGGTGTTCCTGTCCGTGGGTTTTTTATAAAGGGTCGTCCCCAACTGTCCCTCTTTCAGCTGTATACATACATCCAAATAGCAGATCTCTGTCTTGCTATAGTTCAAGGTGAGTTTAATGGGACTATCTGAGTTGTTTTGTCTATTGATGATCTCCATCAAAATCTGCATGTCACCATTCCAGAAGATGAAGAGATCATCAATGTAACAAAAATACAGCAAAATGGAACCTGAAATGCTTGAATCCTCAAAAAACAACCCCTTCTCGACTTCCCACATGAAACAGTTGGCAAACGACGGGGCCACTGGGGACCCCATCGAGCAACCCGTCAATTGCTTGTAAAACCTCCCATTGAAAAGGAAAAAATTATGTGTCAGTGTGAAGGCTAAAAGCTCTAAAAACAAATCCACATCCGGACCCGTGTATAACCGATTGGCCGTAATTAACCGTCTGACGGCCTCCAACCCCGCCTGATGGGGAATACACGTATATAGACTGGTGACATCTCTAGTGTCACCATAGTCATGTCGTTGGGGACTGCTCCCAGTCTGGCCAATCTATCCAAGAGCATCTTGGTATCTTTTAAATAGGAGAAAGTATCCTGGATACATGGCTGCAGATAAGTGTCCAGGAACACTGCAATTGGTTCGCACAGAGACCCCCGGGCAGAGATAATAGGTCTCCCCGAAGGTCTCTGTGCGTCCTTGTGAATCTTGGGGAGGGTGTAAAATAGTGGAACTACAGGCCATTTTGTAGATAATTTATCACTAATTACCCGTGAAATCAACCCCCCACTGACTGCATGTTTCAACAATAAATCAAGCTCCTGTTTAAACCCCGGAGTAGGGTCTTTATCCAGTCGGCAGTATGTCTTGCCATCACTAAGTAGCCTATCACATTCCGCAACATATGAGGACGTGTCCTGGATAACGATAGAGCCGCCCTTATCCGCGGCTCTCAAGACAATATCAGTCCTCTGTTGTAAGTTCCTTAATGCTTGTCTTTCATCACTGGGAAGGTTATGCTTTACGGCTGGAACTCTGTCCCCAATGGCATTGTCCATTAATCTGTGGAAAGTTTTGAGAGTAGCATTGTTTGATTGTGGGTCAAACCTGGAGCGGTTCCCCAACTTGGAAATCCGACCAGGCAATGTTGACTCTGTGTTCACCGTAGGATGCTTAGAGAAATGCTCTTTGATTTTTAATGAGCGTGCTAATTTAAACGACTCTACCTTCCATTTAAATGGATCAGCAAAATTAGTGGGTATAAAGGAAAGTCCCTTGCTGAGAAGTCGTTGTTCGGACTCCTGGAGAGTATACGAAGATAAGTTGAAAATTAAGTGGCTCTGTGTTTGGGCGGCCTTCCAACTGTTCTGCCTCCTCGCTTGGCCTCCCCTTCTCGTTTTCCTCTTCCCCGGGTGGAGGCCCCTGCCTGGGTGTTTACCACAAAAGGGGTCACCGTATGTCTGGCCCCAGCCACAGCTCCTCCGACTTCGTCATTGTCACTTGCTGACGTGCTTGAGAAGCGGACCCGTTGTGGTTTTCTCACGTTTCCCACGCCACGGCCGCGTCCTCGAAACTGATTTGCTTGACTCAGCCAGGTGTAAACCCTGTGTTGGGTGTAGTCTGTGACCACCTTCCTGTGTTTCTCTTTTTTATATTTCAATAAATTATTTTTATACTCATCCAGTTGGTTTTGTAATTTGGCTAGCCAATCTGTGGATTTGTCTGATGTCATCTTCGCCAGATGTTCCTTTTCAAACTCGCTGATCTTCTCTGATGTTAACTTCAGCTCCCTCGTGGACTCCTCGATGACCAATAAAATGAGGTCCATGGAGCATTTATTGAGTATTGAGATCCAGCGCTTGCAAAAGGCAGTGTTATATCTACCTATTGTAGGTATATTATGTACCCTGCAGTGGCAAACGCAGGATTTGCATGGGGGGGTTTCCAGAACTGGGTGGAGCCAATCACGGGGGTGGGGACTGAGGTGACCCAGTATATGCTGGGTCCGTAAAACTAGTGTGTGTGTGTGTGTGTGTGTGTGTGTGTATGTATATATATCTACACATATATATATATATATATATATATATCTACACACACATATATATATATATATATACACATACACACACACATACATATACACGGGTGGTCTTCAGTATGCCGGCGGTCGGGCTCCCGGCGACCAGCGTACCGGCGCCGGGAGCCTGACCGCCGGCATACCGACACTTATTCTCCCTCGTGGGGGTCCACGACCCCCCTGGAGGGAGAATAGAATAGTGTGGCGCGCGTAGCGAGCACGCAAGGGGCTCATTTGCGCTCGCCACACTGTTGGTAAGCCGGCGGCCGGCCTCCCGGCGCCGGTATGCTGGTCGCCGGGAGGCCGGCCGCCGGGAGATCGTAGTGAACCCATATACACATATACATAGCATATTAAACATATATATATATATATATATATATATATATATACACACACACACATACAGTACACATATATATACACGTGTGTGTGTGTATATATATATATATATATATATATATATATCTCATATGTGTGTGTGTTTATATGTATGTATGTATATACATGTGTATATATGTAGGCACATGGATATATATGTACTATAATTAAAATAAAGTAAACTTTTATTGCACTTGCAAGTGCCACCAGGAAGACAGCAGGTTGCAGAGGACGCTAGACAGTCATTAATAATACTCATGCAGCTAAATTTAAAAAAAAAAAAAAAAAAAAAAAAATTTTTTTTTTTTTTTTTTTTAGTGGAGGGGGGTTTCTGGGTACTCGGAAACCCCCCCTGGGTGCGCCACTGCCCTGAACCCCCGTGGTATCTGTTTTGCCCGGTGGTAATCAGACAAGGTACGACTGTGGTAGAGAAAGTCCAGCTCCCGCTTTTTTAATTTAAACAATTCACGGTATACATCATCGCTGGAATCGACATTCATCAGACAAGGCTGCGTCCTTGTGCAGAATTTTCTCAGCATCCACATCCGAGAAATTAAGAGTCTCGTAATTATCACATTCCAGTAAAAATGACGTGAAATCGCCTTCACCCTCAGAGGTTGCCATCCTTTATCTTTAAGCTGCCTTCAGGGTGCGGAGACACACAGGTTGCTTAGAATATAGTGTCACAAAAGTGCCAAGTGCGTGCAAACAAAGTGCAACGAAGTGCTTTAAAAACAGTTAAAACAGAGGGAGGTGGTCCTGTGGGAGGGTGCCCTGGGCTGGTACCACGACCTTATCCACCGCAGCAGAGCGTGTGACCATGTATATCCAGAATTTGCCCCGGCACTCCTCCTGATAACTGGCTGAGGTGCCCTTCCTTGTGGACATGCTAGTCCACCCACATGCAGCAGAGAAAAACAGGTGGCACTCACAGACTTGAAGAAATGTGAAACGAACTTCACTCCGTGAAGTGTTTATTGGAAACAACAGGTGACGTTTCGGGGACACATCCCCTTCCTCAGACAACAAACAACTGCAAACCAAATGTATATATAGCATAAAAGTAGCCCCACTTACCCCACAATCACGACTCCCAGCTGCGTGGACCACGGAGTGCCCAGGCGTCTCACATCCCGCACTTCCGGTCGCGGCTCACGGCCCGGCCGGAAGTGACGCAATCAAGTCCACTGGTTCCTATGGCAACGCGCTGGGAGCCCTGAAACAAACACAGAAAATCTTGGTGACTCCATAAAACATATCACACAGGCACACAAATCTAAACTGCACTCAATAAAAGCTTGAGTGTGCCTCATAAAACTAATAATAACACATGTGCAATATTACCATAAAACATGTTAAAAATGTGTTGAATTTTAAAAAAATTAAAATCAACCTGTGTGTGATCCCTTACCCTGGAAATGGCATAATTATAGTATCTATAGCATTTAAACCCTCTTTTATGCAGGAAGGATGCGTTTTATATTTTTATATATTAACCCCCTAAGAGGTTATTTTACTCTGGAGGGCAATTCAGCCAAAGGGATACTTGATGAGGAAGCAATCGCCTGTCTGCCATTACCTCTCACTGTATCCTAATCTGCAGTGTAGATCAGTTGTGATAATGGACTCAAACTACACAATATTTGTAGTGCAAATCACTGAGTACCTGATAAATCAACAAATCACTATGCTGACCCTTATAGACCCCGGTTGCGGGGGCAGTTCATTCAACAGTGTGTTATTTATGCTTTTATATGTTTTTATAAAAAGCTGATGAGACCTAAGGACTCATTTAAACCCCTAGGGGTCAGACAGTCAAGGCGAAAAATCCACCTGGATTCCAGTTGGAGTAATTTCCTCCCCCTGTCGCCCCCCCGTATAGATGCTGGTACCTGGTCAATGGCCCTATATCTCAAACTGGCCAAGCTGTGTTTATGTGTGGCAAAGTGCCGTGCCACTAGCTGCTCACTGGTCCCTGAGATCAGGGCCGCCCGGATGGCCGACCTATGTTGAGTTAGCCTTACTTTCAATTGACATTCGGTTTTGCCCACGTAGTAGAGCCCACATGGGCAAACAATCACGTAGACTACGAACCGAGATGTACAGGTCAGTGGCCACCTGATTTTTAGCCGTTGGCCCGTATGCGGGTGTGGAAAAGTCTCGCCCACTAAGAAAAAGGAACAAGTGGTGCATCCAAGGCATTTGAAGCAACCATTTCTTTTGCTTAAAAAATGCCTGGATGCATTCTTGGCGTCAAAATCTGTGATGTCAGTTTTTACTACCAAGTCTTTTAGATTCCTGCCCCTGGAGTAACTCGGCATTAATTTGCTGTTTTGGAAACACTTCAAGTCAGGATCTGAAGTGACCATCTGCCACATCCCTTTGACTTGCTTCACTAAGGCCGGACTATCCGAATTATATTCGGTCACCCAGGGTATGGTGTCTTTAGGTAAAACTTTGGACTGACGTTTGGGTTGCTTCTGGAAATTGCACAAAGCTCTCTCTCGTGCTTTCTTCAGTTCCGATAGGGAATATCCTCTCTCAGAGAATTTCAATATCATCTCGTCTATTTGCAACATCCGTTTATCTGGATTGGTGTTATTCCTACAAACCCCGAGTAACTGGGAGTAAGGCAGACTACGAATCATGGCTTTAGGGTGTGAGCTCTCAGCCCGGAGCAGGGTGTTCCTGTCCGTGGGTTTTTTTATAAAGGGTCGTCCCCAACTGTCCCTCTTTCAGCTGTATACATACATCCAAATAGCAGATCTCTGTCTTGCTATAGTTCAAGGTGAGTTTAATGGGACTATCTGAGTTGTTTTGTCTATTGATGATCTCCATCAAAATCTGCATGTCACCATTCCAGAAGATGAGGAGATCATCAATGTAACGAAAATACAGCAAAATGGAACCTGAAATGCTATATATACATTTGGTTTGCACTTGTTTGTTGTCTGAGGAAGGGGATGTGTCCCCGAAATGTCACCTGTTGTTTCCAATAAACACTTCACAGAGTGAAGTTCGTTTCACATTTCTTCAAGTCTGTGAGTGCCACCTGTTTTTCTCTGCTGCATGTGGGTGGACTAGCATGTCCACAAGGAAGGGCACCTCAGCCAGTTATCAGGAGGAGTGCCGGGGCAAATTCTGGATATACATGGTCAAACGCTCTGCTGCGGTGGATAAGGTCGTGGTACCAGCCCAGGGCACCCTCCCACAGGACCACCTCCCTCTGTTTTAACTGTTTTTAAAGCACTTCGTTGCACTTTGTTTGCACGCACTTGGCACTTTTGTGACACTATATTCTAAGCAACCTGTGTGTCTCCGCACCCTGAAGGCAGCTTAAAGATAAAGGATGGCAACCTCTGAGGGTGAAGGCGATTTCACGTCATTTTTACTGGAATGTGATAATTACGAGACTCTTAGTTTCTCGGATGTGGATGCTGAGAAAATTCTGCACAAGGACGCAGCCTTGTCTGATGAATATGTCGATTCCAGCGATGATGTATACCGTGAATTGTTTAAATTAAAAAAGCGGGAGCTGGACTTTCTCTACCACAGTCGTACCTTGTCTGATTACCACCGGGCAAAACAGATACCCCGGGGGTTCAGGGTACATAATATACCTACGATAGGTAGATATAACACTGCCTTTTGCAAGCGCTGGATCTCAATACTCAATAAATGCTCCATGGACCTCATTTTATTGGTCATCGAGGAGTCCACGAGGGAGCTGAAGTTAACATCAGAGAAGATCAGCGAGTTTGAAAAGGAACATCTGGCGAAGATGACATCAGACCAATCCACAGATTGGCTAGCCAAATTACAAAACCAACTGGATGAGTATAAAAATAATTTATTGAAATATAAAAAAGAGAAACACAGGAAGGTGGTCACAGACTACACCCAACACAGGGTTTACACCTGGCTGAGTCAAGCAAATCAGTTTCGAGGACGCGGCCGTGGCGTGGAAACGTGAGAAAACCACAACGGGTCCGCTTCTCAAGCACGTCAGCAAGTGACAATGACTAAGTCGGAGGAGCTGTGGCTGGGGCCAGACATACGGTGACCCCTTTTGTGGTAAACACCCGGGCAGGGGCCTCCACCCGGGGAAGAGGAAAACGAGAAGGGGAGGCCAAGCGAGGAGGCAGAACAGTTGGAAGGCCGCCCAAACACAGAGCCACTTAATTTTCAACTTATCTTCGTATACTCTCCAGGAGTCCGAACAACGACTTCTCAGCAAGGGACTTTCCTTTATACCCACTAATTTTGCTGATCCATTTAAATGGAAGGTAGAGTCGTTTAAATTAGCACGCTCATTAAAAATCAAAGAGCATTTCTCTAAGCATCCTACGGTGAACACAGAGTCAACATTGCCTGGTCGGATTTCCAAGTTGGGGAACCGCTCCAGGTTTGACCCACAATCAAACAATGCTACTCTCAAAACTTTCCACAGATTAATGGACAATGCCATTGGGGACAGAGTTCCAGCCGTAAAGCATAACCTTCCCAGTGATGAAAGACAAGCATTAAGGAACTTACAACAGAGGACTGATATTGTCTTGAGAGCCGCGGATAAGGGCGGCTCTATCGTTATCCAGGACACGTCCTCATATGTTGCGGAATGTGATAGGCTACTTAGTGATGGCAAGACATACTGCCGACTGGATAAAGACCCTACTCCGGGGTTTAAACAGGAGCTTGATTTATTGTTGAAACATGCAGTCAGTGGGGGGTTGATTTCACAGGTAATTAGTGATAAATTATCTACAAAATGGCCTGTAGTTCCACTATTTTACACCCTCCCCAAGATTCACAAGGACGCACAGAGACCTCCGGGGAGACCTATTATCTCTGCCCGGGGGTCTCTGTGTGAACCAATTGCAGTGTTCCTGGACACTTATCTGCAGCCATGTATCCAGGATACTTTCTCCTATTTAAAAGATACCAAGATGCTCTTGGATAGATTGGCCAGACTGGGAGCAGTCCCCAACGACATGACTATGGTGACACTAGATGTCACCAGTCTATATACGTGTATTCCCCATCAGGCGGGGTTGGAGGCCGTCAGACGGTTAATTGCGGCCAATCGGTTATACACGGGTCCGGATGTGGATTTGTTTTTAGAGCTTTTAGCCTTCACACTGACACATAATTTTTTCCTTTTGAATGGGAGGTTTTACAAGCAATTGACGGGTTGCTCGATGGTGTCCCCAGTGGCCCCGTCGTTTGCCAACTGTTTCATGTGGGAAGTCGAGAGGGGGTTGTTTTTGAGGATTCGAGCATTTCAGGTTCAATTTTGCTGTATTTTCGTTACATTGATGATCTCCTCATCTTCTGGAATGGTGACATGCAGATTTTGATGGAGATCATCAATAGACAAAACAACTCAGATAGTCCCATTAAACTCACCTTGAACTATAGCATGACAGAGATCTGCTATTTGGATGTATGTATACAGCTGAAAGAGGGACAGTTTGGGACGACCCTTAATAAAAAACCCACGGACAGGAATACCCTGCTCCGGGCTGAGAGCTCACACCCTAAAGCCATGATTCGTAGTCTGCCTTACTCCCAGTTACTCAGGGTTTGTAGGAATAACACCAATCCAGATATACGGATGTTGCAATTAGACGAGATGATATTGAAATTCTCTGAGAGAGGATATTCCCTATCGGAACTGAAGAAAGCACGAGAGAGAGCTTTGTGCAATTTCCAGAAGCAACCCAAACGTCAGTCCAAAGTTTTACCTAAAGACACCATACCCTGGGTGACCGAATATAATTCGGATAGTCCGGCCTTAGTGAAGCAAGTCAAAGGGATGTGGCAGATGGTCACTTCAGATCCTGACTTGAAGTGTTTCCAAAACAGCAAATTAATGCCGAGTTACTCCAGGGGCAGGAATCAAAGACTTGGTAGTAAAAACTGACATCACAGATTTTGACGCCAAGAATGCATCCAGGCATTTTTTAAGCAAAAGAAATGGTTGCTTCAAATGCCTTGGATGCACCACTTGTTCCTTTTTCTTAGTGGGCGAGACTTTTCCACACCCGCATACGGGCCAACGGCTAAAAATCAGGTGGCCACTGACCTGTACATCTCGGTTCGTAGTCTACGTGATTGTTTGCCCATGTGGGCTCTACTACGTGGGCAAAACCGAATGTCAATTGAAAGTAAGGTTAACTCAACATAGGTCGGCCATCCGGGCGGCCCTGATCTCAGGGACCAGTAAGCAGCCAGTGGCACGGCACTTTGCCACACATAAACACAGCTTGGCCAGTTTGAGATATAGGGCCATTGACAAGGTACCAGCATCTATACGGGGGGGCGACAGGGGGAGGAAATTACTCCAACTGGAATCCAGGTGGATTTTTCGCCTTGACTGTCTGACCCCTAGGGGTTTAAATGAGTCCTTAGGTCTCATCAGCTTTTTATAAAAACATATAAAAGCATAAATAACACACTGTTAAATTAACTGCCCCCGCAACCGGGGTCTATAAGGGTCAGCATAGTGATTTGTTGATTTATCAGGTACTCAGTGATTTGCACTACAAATATTGTGTAGTTTGAGTCCATTATCACAACTGATCTACACTGCAGATTAGGATACAGTGAGAGGTAATGGCAGACAGGCGATTGCTTCCTCATCAAGTATCCCTTTGGCTGAATTGCCCTCCAGAGTAAAATAACCTCTTAGGGGGTTAATATATAAAAATATAAAACGCATCCTTCCTGCATAAAAGAGGGTTTAAATGCTATAGATACTATAATTATGCCATTTCCAGGGTAAGGGATCACACACAGGTTGATTTAAATTTTTTAAAATTCAACACATTTTTTACGTTTTATGGTAATATTGCACATGTGTTATTATTAGTTTTATGAGGCACACTCCAGCTTTTATTGAGCGCAGTTTAGATTTGTGTGCCTGTGTGATATGTTTTGTTAAAGCTAAATATTTATCTTACTTAAAACCCTTTAAGAGGCCAAAGAACACAGTACGCTATTGGCGTATGGAATACCGTAAGGGTACGCACGTTGCGTAACAATCGCTTAGCCGTAGTCGAGACGCTCAAGCGTCACGTTCGCTCCCGGCCAAGAGATCACAGACGGGCACGCTATTGGCTGCCGACTAACGTAATGATACGCTATTAGCGTAGCGGACGCTTGGGACCACGAGGAGATCACAAGCGGTGCTGATGCTCACAATGTTAAACCTTTATAACTATACCATAAACAATGTATCTATGCAATAAACCTTGGTGTAGTGATAGGGTGTGAATGTAACACAGTGTAACCTTATTAACTTAAAAGATGTACGAGCGTCTCCGATGCTCAGAGAATACTTAGAAATATAAGAAATACACAGATACCGATCTTAGGTTCTAACACCTTATATGAACGTTCTATTTGCAAAAGAATAATACAATACAAGTCATACACTACCAATATAACATAGACTAACTAACCAGATAACTACACATGAAATACTATAACAGCATAATAACACTTTAAGAGGAAAAGAGAGAGAAAAGGGGAGAAGAGAGAGAGAGAAAGAGAAAGAGAGAAAGAGAAAGAGAGAGAGAGAGAGAGAGAGAGAGAGAGAGAGAGAGGGATATGGCTCACAATAACAATAAAGACAATATGATTGCGGAGAAACTTACGCTCAAGGGAAACAATCGCATGCGCCTCTGGATATCCAGCTCCCGATTATCAGCAATGAGAACCGTTGAAGAGAATAGAGAGCTGGCCCAGAGTGGCTTGTCCTTTTATACCCTACACATAATACAGTACAATGGTCCCTATATTCTTATTGTTCATTGGACACAGGAATTCGTCTTCGCATTATAACAAAAGGTCATAGGTTGATTCATACAGGTGGGCTGTGACTATTTCCAACTGCTCAGGTGGGTGGGAAACTGGGTTATCCCCCCGCATGGATAATAAAGTGCAAATAATAGTAAATGTCCATAAACTTCTTATGTCCATAACTATTCGCACGAGCGATTAATCTGCTTCAAACCAACACCGGAATATTGCTAATTAAATACTCTTCCGATGGATACTAAACACCATTGTATAACCCCTGTCTGACCCTTCGTATCAAACAAAGAGGGATCTCTCTGTCCATGAGCATGCTACATTAACTAAACTTTCAGATTCTATCAAAGGGACCATGATCTACAAAATACATTATATGGTTAAAATATGTAACGATTGAGTCGCACGCTAGACGCATACAAACTCTACCGTAAATGCGCATACCGTGCGCCTGCGGGTGCACGCAACAGCGAGTATGCGCACGCACGGGAGAGCACATGCACGCGCAGCGAGGACACGCATGAGGTGCAAATATGGCAGTGTGCATAGTGATATTTTTCTGACTTTGACAGTCCACCCTTTGGCAGTCACCAATAACTGCCACTTCCTAAAACTTTTCAAAAAGAGAAAAATATATGTCATGTGTAAATATTTCTATGGTTGGGTAGGGGAGGAGAGGAGAAGGTGAGAAAAGGGTATGACCTAGTGAGATAGCAGAAGCATGTGTGTATGAATCCATGTTTGGGGGGGTCATGTATCATCGTGCCGTACGTGTCTTAAATCAAGCTTCGAGGTATTGCGAAGTATACATTTGAATTCCTTCTTATCCCGTGGTACGGGTCGGTGGATGGGCTGTCAAACTTTACCGAGCTCGTTTCGGCTTTTAGTTGCAACAAAATGGGGGGAGCACATTTTAGTTGATGATACATGAATGGGGGAGAATGTGTGATTGCTGATATCTGTGCCTGTATTCCCTATCGACTATGTGTGTCATTACCTGAAGGTTGTAGAGATGAAGATAACAATTATGGTAAATGCAGTGGTATTCTATGTGAGGTTAATATGCATTTGTTGGTTTAAGTCTTGTCTGAAGTCTTGTCTGAAGTCTTGTCTGAAGTCTCCTTTGGGCTTTTGCTATTAACGGTATGCAAAAAGCCTTGTCAATGTCCATAGACTTACAAAAAAAGTTGGGCTAGCGTAAATTAAAAATTTATAGGGAAACTGAGGGTCTATGGCATAGTCCATCTGTTGTTTGTGTACAAGGTTGTCAAACTTCTTCTTTAATCCATCTGTTGTCTGTATATAAGGTCATCAAATTCCTCTTCCAAGCGGGTCTTTTTATCTTGGAGAAAAGGAGAAACAGGTGAAAGAAACGGACCGTAGAATCACATTTTCATCACATCATTGTCTCTATCGTTGGGTCATAAATCAAATCCATTGGAATTACAATTTCCTCACTCCTTAGACTCATTACCCTGGTACTCCGTTTGCACTTCGTTAAAGCCTGACCGCATCTAAATATCAAGCCAATCGATATGACAACACCCAAGATACATAGAAGAAACTTCCCTACATCCATTATGACTCCTTGAGCCCATTCTCCTAAACCAGAGAACCAATTTCGCGGGTTCAACCATGACACCCAACTGGTCAGCTCATTATCCACAGCAGCAAGGGTGAGATTGTGTCTCCTGCGGAATTCCCACTTTAATTGGAGAATGTCGTCCATCTTTTGGTCTATGACCTCGACCGGGTCCTCGGTGCTATTCGTAATATAAGTGCAGCATTTTACGCCGTACTGCGTTGCCAGTGTGACACAATATCCACCTGTCACTGCCGTGAGATAATTAAGAACCATCCTATGCTGAACCAGTTCAGTTTTATAAGCTTGGAGCTCTCTTCCGGTATATCTAAAAGTGTCGTCATACATTTCTGTGATATTGTCTAATAAATTTGCAAGCGCTGATATATATTTATAATTTATCACTCCTCTGGCGGTGCGAGTGATATCTAACGCGATTAGGAATTGAATCCCGGTGGATTCACTGATCAGGTCAGAGGCCGGATGCTCTGTTCTCTCTATCAGGTGCCGTTTAACGATATGCTCGTAATGAGTGTGGGTATAAGGAGCTTGGGCACTGCGGTGAATATCTTTCATTTTAGTATGCGATACAGTCATTACCTCAGGCAGTACCTTTCCAATATAACACAATCCTTCAGAGTTTGGGGCAAGCCACTTATACGCCTTCCTCCCGCATATGAAATATGCATCATCGGGGAGAACATATGGGACGGAGTAGGACATAACCATATTACACATCTTCCATGTGAAATCTCCTAACCCTAATTCTCCCATCTGTCTAGTACACGTATCTGTTTGTATGATATGTGCACAGTATCCTGGTGATACCTCTCCAACTCTCATGGACCTACTTCCTAGGGTATACCTATATCGGAAATATTTTCCACTACCAGCTATGTGGCGTATAAGTTCTGTATCTGTTGGCATTCTATCGGCTCTGTATGGAAAGGTCATGGTTTGGTTATTCCATGACACTTCCCAATTTCCCGGCTTTCGGGGATTGGAAATGTTAAAACATACTAGGGACCTATCCACATGATATTGGTGGAGCTTCAAACTAGGAGGACTGGAGATATTAAACCTCCTGTCCACCGGCCTCCCACCACTTAGCTCAAGTACCTCCCCTACCGTTAAAGGGAATGGTACTAAGCCTGATTTACTATGGCCTTGAGGTACTTGAGAGCATACCCAACAATCTGTCTGATTTAACACTTTACCCACTAAGGAGTGATAGTCACTCAATGGATGCCGGTCCATGTGGATATTAAAACTGGATTGGCATTTCTTGATACACCCATCCCCAACTACACTGTCACAGAGCCTACAGATACAGTTTTCTTCAGCTAACAATCCTTCACAATTCCTTCTATTGTCAATGCTATCGGATCGTTTTCTGATACTCGCCTTTACTCGGTGATTATGTTGTTCTTGGAAATCTACGCCTCCATCTCTGTCATCAGAACCCATTCCAGAACCTCTCTCGACCTCCATGGTACTCTCGCCGGAACAGACTGCTCTGGTCAACATCATGGTCAACAGAAAAATCCGGATCACAGTCTCTTGGGGCAAGTCCATCTTATAGGAGGAAATGGAGAAGAATGAGAAGGGGGAAAGAAATACTTGAGGGAGATGGGATGGGAAGTGGAGAAAAACAATAAAAGGGAACAGGGGATCGACAACTGCCTCCGATCTTATTATTTTCAATGCTCAGGTGCCGTCACAGTTCTCCTGAAACAGACACTCCAGTGATACAACTTCCTCTACCGTCTGTTCTTTATCACGAGACCTCTCTGGATCAGCGACCTTCTTACAATGGGACGAATGAACCCAAGTCTCTCTCTCGGCAACCTTCAATGCTGTCGTGCTAATCAATAAGACTTGGTATGGTCCTTCCCATCTGTCAATAAGGCAACCTGAGCGTAGAAAATTACGTATCATTACATAATCCCCAGGTTCAATGTCATGACAATTACTATCTGGCAAATCAGGAATCACTAACTTCAGATTGTCATTTTGATTCCTTAGCTGTTTACTCATGTTAACCAGGTATTTTACAGTCACTTCATTGTTACACTTCAAATCATCCTGAGGGTTAATCATAACATGCGGTTGTCGACCAAACAGAATTTCAAAGGGGGACAGATTAAGAGGGGACCTGGGAGTGGTTCTGATGCTGTATAGTACAATGGGTAAAGCTTCTGGCCATGTCAATCCTGTTTCTGCCATAATTTTACTCAGTTTATTTTTAATAGTGCTGTTCACTCTTTCCACCTTCGCACTCGCCTGGGGGCGATATGGAGTGTGCAGCTTACTATCAATTCCCATCAACTTACACATTCCTTGAAAGACATCACCTGTAAAATGGGTACCCCTATCACTTTCAATTATTCTAGGGATACCATATCTACACACAAATTCCTGCACAATTTTCTTAGCAGTAAACATAGCGGTATTTGTGGCCGCCGGAAATGCTTCGACCCAATTTGAGAATACATCTATGCAAACAAGTACATATTTCAAATTTCGACAAGGGGGTAATTGTATAAAGTCAATCTGTATTACCTGAAAAGGGCCGCCTGTAGGTGGGATATGAGATGGTTCTGTTGGTATTGCCTTTCCGATATTCTTCCTCAAACAGGTAAGGCATGACATTGCTCTCTTACCTGCATGAGATGAAAATCCTGGGGCGCACCAATATGCTCTTACCAACTTGCACATTCCCTCCTTACCCAGATGAGTCAGCCCATGTGCTGCTTCAGCCAAACATGGAAGATATGCTCTGGGGGCCACTGGTTTACCTTGTCCATCCGTCCAGAGTCCTGAGGACTCCTGGCCATATCCTTTTGCCTTCCAGACTGCCTTTTCCTGTGTGGAACACAAATTTTGCATCTCACACAACTTCTGTGTGTTGATGGTATTGAATACCATCAATTGTGTGGTGTCTGTCTGTCTGGGGGTACCGGCTGCTAACTTAGCAGCTTCGTCTGCTCGGCTGTTACCAAGTGATACTGGGTCTTGGCTATATGTATGTGCTTTACACTTGATAACAGCCACTCTGTCAGGTTCCTGTATCGCTGTTAGGAGCCTTTTGATGTGAGCTGCATGCGCTACCGGTGTACCAGCTGCCGTCATGAAATTTCTGAGGCGCCATAGGGTTTCCGAAATCATGGACTACCCCGAAGGCGTATCTAGAATCGGTGTAGATATTGGCTGACTTGCCCTTAGCCAATTCACATGCTCTGGTTAGGGCAACCAGTTCAGCAACCTGGGCAGAGTGAGGTGGGCCTAGCGGTTCTGCTTCTATGGTGCCTTGGTCATCTACGACTGCGTATCCAGTACACAAGTCTCCCGAGTCCGACTGTCTGTGACAACTACCGTCAGTGTAGAAAGTAAGATCTACATCTTCCAGTGGGTTGTCACTGATGTCAGGCCTTGCCGTGAAATTTTGGGTCAAATATTCCATACAATCATGCATGTCATCCTTTGTATTAAATCCTCCTTCCCCATAGCTCTCATCCTCCACCCTTTGTGCCTGTGTAGGCACACCTGGGAGATATGTTGCAGGATTTAATGCACTGCATCTCCTTATGGTGATGTTTACGGGGGCCATTAGTGCCAATTCCCATCTTGTAAACCGCGCTGATGAGACGTGCCTGGTTTGGGCAGAATTTAGCAAGGCTAACACTGCATGTGGTGTATGGATTGTGAGGTTGTGTCCTAGCACTACATCTTCGCTTTTCGTTACTAGTAATGCTATCGCAGCAACGCTTCGCAAGCATGTGGGGAGGGATCGCGCTACCGTATCTAGCTGAGCGCTGTAGTATGCTACCGGCCTGCTGGCATCACCGTGCTTTTGGGTTAGGACGCCTGCCGCGCAACCAGCACTTACTGTTCCGTACAGCTCAAAGGGTTTCCCATAGTCTGGCATACCTAATGCTGGTGCCTGCGTTAGGCACTGTTTAAGTCTCTCAAATGCCATCTCGGATTCGTCTGTATGCGAAATCCGATCAGGTTTGTTTGATGAGAGCATTTCCTGCAAAGGTAATGCTAGAATGGAAAATCCTGGGATCCAGTTACGGCAATACCCACACATTCCTAAAAATGTTCTGATCTGTTGCTGGGTTTGTGGCAGAGTCATGTCTCTAATTGCTTGAATTCTATCAGTGGTCAGGTGTCTCAGTCCTTGTGTTAGAGACACGTGTACGCAAGGCAGATATCCACCGTAACACAATTAACACGTTTATCAATGTAGGTGATCCTCGATCATCTACCGAGCACCACACCGGTCTCTCCTTGTATCTTTAGGCAGAGCTGTGTGCGTGCTTTACAATTTACCCCTTAATGTATTACTTTTACTCTTTAACTACTAATAGCAACAAATCTTTCTTAGCACGTTTATCAATTATAAAATGGCAAACAGGAGAGTGATATGAAAATACACGAATGAAAAAGAAATGCAGATATATGCGTGCGTGTGTGCGTACGCAAAACAGAAAAAAACAGTTTTAAAAGACACTAGCGTGTTGTTCTTACCTGCGGTTCCGGATTCCTTCAGCACCCTTTACTAAGCGAAGCAGACGCTTATCCAGGCAGCACTTCGAGGAATATGATCTCCCGCCCTTTGCTGATGGATAATGTCTGCTGAAATTACCTAGCACAGATATGTGAAGGACGGACGAGCCGCCAATTGTTAAAGCTAAATATTTATCTTACTTAAAACCCTTTAAGAGGCCAAAGAACACAGTACGCTATTGGCGTATGGAATACCGTAAGGGTACGCACGTTGCGTAACAATCGCTTAGCCGTAGTCGAGACGCTCAAGCGTCACGTTCGCTCACGGCCAAGAGATCACAGGCGGGCACGCTATTGGCTGCCGACTAACGTAATGATACGCTATTAGCGTAGCGGATGCTTGGGACCACGAGGAGATCACAAGCGGTGCTGATGCTCACAATGTTAAACCTTTATAACTATACCATAAACAATGTATCTATGCAATAAACCTTGGTGTAGTGATAGGGTGTGAATGTAACAGTGTAACCTTATTAACTTAAAATCTGTACGAGCGTCTCCGATGCTCAGAGAATACTTAGAAATATAAGAAATACACAGATACCGATCTTAGGTTCTAACACCTTATATGAACGTTCTATTTGCAAAAGAATAATACAATACAAGTCATACACTACCAATATAACATAGACTAACTAACCAGATAACTACACATGAAATACTATAACAGCATAATAACACTTTAAGAGGAAAAGAGAGAGAAAAGGGGAGAAGAGAGAGAGAGAGAGAGAGAGAGAGAGAGAGAGAGAGAGAGAGAGAGGGGGATATGGCTCACAATAACAATAAAGACAATATGATTGCGGAGAAACTTACGCTCAAGGGAAACAATCGCATGCGCCTCTGGATATCCAGCTCCCGATTATCAGCAATGAGAACCGTTGAAGAGAATAGAGAGCTGGCCCAGAGTGGCTTGTCCTTTTATACCCTACACATAATACAGTACAATGGTCCCTATATTCTTATTGTTCATTGGACACAGGAATTCGTCTTCGCATTATAACAAAAGGTCATAGGTTGATTCATACAGGTGGGCTGTGACTATTTCCAACCGCTCAGGTGGGTGGGAAACTAGGTTTCCCGCCGCATGGATAATAAAGTGCAAATAATAGTAAATGTCCATAAACTTCTTATGTCCATAACTATTCGCACGAGCGATTAATCTGCTTCAAACCAACACCGGAATATTGCTAATTAAATACTCTTCCGATGGATACTAAACACCATTGTATAACCCCTGTCTGACCCTTCGTATCAAACAAAGAGGGATCTCTCTGTCCATGAGCATGCTACATTAACTAAACTTTCAGATTCTATCAAAGGGACCATGATCTACAAAATACATTATATGGTTAAAATATGTAACGATTGAGTCGCACGCTAGACGCATACAAACTCTACCGTAAATGCGCATACCGTGCGCCTGCGGGTGCACGCAACAGCGAGTATGCGCACGCACGGGACAGCACATGCACGCGCAGCGAGGACACGCATGAGGTGCAAATATGGCAGTGTGCATAGTGATATTTTTCTGACTTTGACAGTTTTATGGAGTCACCAAGATTTTCTGTGCGCGTTGCCATAGGAACCAGTGGACTTGATTGCGTCACTTCCGGCCGGGCCGTGAGCCGCGACCGGAAGTGCGGGATGTGAGACGCCTGGGCACTCCGTGGTCCACGCAGCTTGGAGTCGTGATTGTGGGGTAAGTGGGGCTACTTTTATGCTATATATACATTTGGTTTGCACTTGTTTGTTGTCTGAGGAAGGGGATGTGTCCCCGAAACGTCACCTGTTGTTTCCAATAAACACTTCACGGAGTGAAGTTCGTTTCACATTTCTTCAAGTCTGCGAGTGCCACCTGTTTTTCTCTGCTGTATATATATATATATATATATATATATACACATACATACATACAGCCCATACATACAGACCATCCAGCAATTTAGAGAGAGGATGGCATTGCACCGCCAAGCTATCCGCTCTGCTCTTGAGGGCACCCCACAAGAACAACCGGTTGGCCGACACTTTCGTGAAGCTAAACACACATTGGCCAGTTTACGACACACAGTAAGGTCATTGACCATATCCCTGCCAATTTACGTGGAGGTGACCGGGGTGCTCTTTTGCTGCGTAGGGAAGCCCGTTGGATCTTTGAGCTCCGCACGCTTATGCCGTATGGACTCAATGAATCCAATAATTTGGGTTGTTTTCTTTAAATAAAATCCAATGTAATCTACTGTACTTGGGGGCCACCTTCTCTTGGTAAATATTGTCATTATGGCTGCAACTAGTACCATTATGGCATTCAGCTTTAGAATACTATTTACAGTAATTGGATATACCCTTTGTTTATTGGGCATGTATGTATGTCCACAGTTTCCATAAAATTATATATGTATTCCTTGGTTCTTTATGTAACAATCAAGTTTGCTCTCCATGGCCATTTAATGCTACTTTGACACCTCTGGAAAGCGCACGTCGCCCTCTGGTGACATCATCGGCCCCCGTCCAGGAAGCACTCACAGCGTGGGTGATGGTCTGTGTTGGGCTCTATCTGTTTGTTCTATGTTTGTTACCATGTCCTGACGAAATTTAGCATTAAATGAAACGTTGACACATCATGCTGCGCTGTCAGCTCATCTCTGAACCAGCTTGCTGCTTGTGATAAAGTCCTATGAGTGCCGTCTTCTCCTACCTTGATATATATATATATATATATAAAGAAAATAAGACCTTTATCGCGCTAAAAGTGGCCAGCTGCACCTTCGGGGGAAGTACCTCCTGTTAGATGAGAGTACTTAAATTTGGAATAGGAATGGCGAAGTTTCCCCAGGGCGCTAATGAATTCCTTTGGTATATCTAAATTTCTCACTTTTAATAAAACTTCATAATTCACTCATATTAGAACTTTCATAAAATCAATTCTGTTTATTTAACAAAGTACAATTGGATACATTATGCCACAATATGTCTACAGTGACCAATAACAAAGTTTTGTACAGATGTTTATGTTGATTCCAGTATATTTCAATCACCAAACAACAGAGAAGTCTTCCTCAAAGACAAGACAATTGCTGCTGTCTTAACCCCAAGACAGCAGCAATTGTCTTGTCTTTGAGGAAGACTTCTCTGTTGTTTGGTGATTGAAATATACTGGAATCAACATAAACATCTGTACAAAACTTTGTTATTGGTCACTGTAGACATATTGTGGCATAATGTATCCAATTGTACTTTGTTAAATAAACAGAATTGATTTTATGAAAGTTCTAATATGAGTGAATTATGAAGTTTTATTAAAAGTGAGAAATTTAGATATACCAAAGGAATTCATTAGCGCCCTGGGGAAACTTCGCCATATATATATATATATATATATATATATATATAAAATAAGAATTTACTTACAGATAATTCTATTTCTCGTAGTCCGTAGTGGATGCTGGGAACTCCGTAAGGACCATGGGGAATAGCGGCTCCGCAGGAGACTGGGCAGAAAAGAAAAGCTTTAGGACTACCTGGTGTGCACTGGCTCCTCCCCCTATGACCCTCCTCCAAGCCTCAGTTAGGATACTGTGCCCGGACGAGCGTACACAATAAGGAAGGATTTTGAATCCCGGGTAAGACTCATACCAGCCACACCAATCACACCGTACAACTTGTGATATGAACCCAGTTAACAGCATGATAACAGAGGAGCCTCTGGATAGATGGCTCACAACAACAATAACCCAATTTGTTAACAATAACTATGTACAAGTATTGCAGATAATCCGCACTTGGGATGGGCGCCCAGCATCCACTACGGACTACGAGAAATAGAATTATCGGTAAGTAAATTCTTATTTTCTCTGACGTCCTAGTGGATGCTGGGAACTCCGTAAGGACCATGGGGATTATACCAAAGCTCCCAAACGGGCGGGAGAGTGCGGATGACTCTGCAGCACCGAGTGAGAAAACTCCAGGTCCTCCTCAGCCAGAGTGTCAAATTTGTAAAATTTCACAAAAGTATTTGACCCTGACCAAGTAGCAGCTCGGCAAAGTTGTAAAGCCGAGACCCCTCGGGCAGCCGCCCAAGATGAGCCCACCTTCCTTGTTGAGTGGGCTTTTACAGATTTTGGCTGTGGCAGGCCTGCCACAGAATGCGCAAGCTGAATTGTACTACAAATCCAGCGAGCAATAGTCTGCTTAGAAGCAGGAGCACCCAGCTTGTTGGGTGCGTACAGGATAAATAGCGAGTCAGATTTTCTGACTCCAGCCGTCCTGGAAACATATATTTTCAGGGCCCTGACAACGTCCAGCAACTTGGAGTCCTCCAAGTCCTTAGTAGCCGCAGGTACCACAATCGGCTGGTTCAGATGAAACGCTGAAACCACCTTTGGGAGAAATTGAGGACGAGTCCTCAATTCTGCCCTGTCCGTATGAAAAATCAGGTAAGGGCTTTTACAGGATAAAGCCGCCAATTCTGACACACGCCTGGCTGAAGCCAGGGCCAACAGCATGACCACTTTCCATGTGAGATATTTTAAGTCCACAGTGTTGAGTGGTTCAAACCAATGTGATTTTAGGAAACCCAAAACAACATTCAGATCCCAGGGTGCCACTGGAGGCACAAAAGGAGGCTGTATATGTAGCACTCCCTTAACAAACGTCTGGACTTCAGGCACTGAAGCCAGTTCTCTCTGAAAGAAAATCGACAGGGCCGAAATCTGGACCTTAATGGATCCTAATTTTAGGCCCATAGACACTCCTGCTTGCAGGAAATGCAGGAATCGACCCAGTTGAAATTCCTCCATCGGGGCCTCTTTGGCCTCGCACCTCGCAACATATTTCCGCCAGATGCGGTGATAATGCTTTGCGGTTACATCCTTTCTGGCTTTTATCAAAGTAGGGATGACTTCGTCTGGAATGCCTTTTTCCTTTAGGATCCGGCGTTCAACCGCCATGCCGTCAAACGCAGCCGCGGTAAGTCTTGGAACAGACAGGGTCCCTGCTGGAGCAGGTCCCTTCTCAGAGGTAGAGGCCACGGGTCCTCTGTGAGCATTTCTTGAAGTTCCGGGTACCAAGTTCTTCTTGGCCAATCCGGAGCCACGAGAATAGTTCTTACTCCTCCCCGCCGTATAATCCTCAGCACCTTGGGTATGAGAGGCAGAGGAGGGAACACATACACTGACTGGTACACCCACGGTGTTACCAGAGCGCCCACAGCTATTGCTTGAGGGTCCCTTGACCTGGCGCAATACCTGTCCAGTTTTTTGTTGAGGCGGGACGCCATCATGTCCACCTTTGGTTTTTCCCAACGGTTTACAATCATGTGGAAGACTTCCGGGTGAAGTCCCCACTCTCCCGGGTGGAGGTCGTGCCTGCTGAGGAAGTCTGCTTCCCAGTTGTCCACTCCCGGAATGAACACTGCTGACAGTGCTATCACATGATTTTCCGCCCAGCGAAGAATCCTTGCAGCTTCTGCCATTGCCCTCCTGCTTCTTGTGCCGCCCTGTCTGTTTACGTGGGCGACTGCCATGATGTTGTCCGACTGGATCAGCACCGGCTGACCTTGAAGCAGAGGTCTTGCTTGGCTCAGAGCATTGTAAATGGCTCTTAACTCCAGGATATTTATGTGAAGTGATGTCTCCAGGCTTGACCACAAGCCCTGGAAGTTTCTTCCCTGTGTGACTGCTCCCCAGCCTCGCAGGCTGGCATCCGTGGTCACCAGGACCCAGTCCTGAATGCCGAATCTGTGGCCCTCTAGAAGATGAGCACTCTGCAACCACCACAGGAGAGACACCCTTGTCCTTGGGGACAGGGTTATCCGCCGATGCATCTGAAGATGCGATCCGGACCATTTGTCCAGCAGGTCCCACTGGAATGTTCTTGCGTGGAATCTGCCGAATGGGATTGCTTCGTAGGAAGCCACCATTTTTCCCAGGACCCTTGTGCATTGATGCACTGATACTTGGCCTGGTTTTAGGAGGTTTCTGACTAGCTCGGATAACTCTCTGGCTTTCTCTTCCGGGAGAAACACCTTTTTCTGGACTGTGTCCAGGATCATCCCGAGGAATAGAAGACGTGTCGTCGGGATCAGCTGCGATTTTGGGATATTGAGAATCCAACCGTGCTGCCGCAGCACTACTTGAGATAGTGCTACTCCGACTACCAACTGTTCCTCGGATCTTGCCCTTATCAGGAGATCGTCCAAGTAAGGGATAATTAAAACTCCTTTCCTTCGAAGGAGTATCATCATTTCGGCCATTACTTTGGTAAAGACCCGGGGCGCCGTGGACAATCCAAACGGCAGCGTCTGAAACTGATAGTGGCAGTTCTGTACCACAAACCTGAGGTACCCTTGGTGAGAAGGGTAAATTGGGACATGGAGGTAAGCATCCTTGATGTCCAGAGACACCATATAATCCCCTTCTTCCAGGTTCGCGATCACCGCACTGAGTGACTCCATCTTGAATTTGAACCTCTGTATGTAAGTGTTCAAAGATTTTAGATTTAAAATAGGTCTCACCGAGCCATCCGGCTTCGGTACCACAAACAGCGTGGAATAATACCCCTTTCCCTGTTGCAGGAGGGGTACCTTGATTATCACCTGCTGAGAATACAGCTTGTGAATGGCTTCCAATACCGCCTCCCTGTCGGAGGGAGACGTCGGTAAGGCAGACTTTAGGAAACGGCGGGGGGGAGACGTCTCGAATTCCAATTTGTACCCCTGAGATACCACCTGAAGGATCCAGGGGTCCACTAGTGAGTGAGCCCACTGCGCGCTGAAATTCTTGAGACGGGCCCCCACCGTGCCTGAGTCCGCTTGTAGAGCCCCAGCGTCATGCTGAGGACTTGGCAGAAGCGGGAGAGGGCTTCTGTTCCTGGGAACTGGCTGTTTGCTGCAGCCTTTTTCCTCTCCCTCTGCCACGGGGCAGAAATGAGGAGCCTTTTGCCCGCTTGCCCTTATGGGGCCGAAAGGACTGCGCCTGATAATACGGCGTCTTCTTATGTTGAGAGGCTACCTGGGGTAAAAATGTGGATTTCCCATCAGTTGCCGTGGACACTAGGTCCGATAGACCTACCCCAAATAACTCCTCCCCTTTATAAGGCAATACTTCCATATGCCTTTTGGAATCAGCATCACCTGACCACTGCCGCGTCCGTAACCCTCTTCTGGCAGATATGGACAGCGCACTTACTCTTGATGCCAGTCGGCAAATATCCCTCTGTGCATCACGCATATATAAAAATGCATCTTTTAAATGCTCTATAGTCAGTAATATACTGTCCCTATCCAGGGTATCAATATTTTCAGTCAGGGAATCCGACCAAGCCACCCCAGCACTGCACATCCAGGCTGAGGCGATTGCTGGTCGCAGTATAACACCCGTGTGAGTGTATATACATTTTAGGATATTCTCCTGCTTTCTGTCAGCAGGTTCCTTAAGGGCGGCCGTATCAGGAGACGGTAGTGCCACCTGTTTAGACAAGCGTGTGAGCGCTTTATCCACCCTAGGGGGTGTTTCCCAACGTGCCCTATCCTCTGGCGGGAAGGGGTATGATGCCAATAACCTTTTAGGAATTATCAGTTTTTTATCGGGAGAAACCCACGCTTCATCACACACTTCATTTAATTCCTCAGATGCAGGAAAAACTACAGGTAGTTTTTTCTCACCAAACATAATACCCTTTTTAGTGGTACTTGTACTATCAGAAATGTGTAAAACATTTTTCATTGCCTCAATCATGTAACGTGTGGCCCTACTGGAAGTCACATTCGTCTCTTCATCGTCGACACTGGAGTCAGTATCCGTGTCGGCGTCTGTATCTGCCATCTGAGGTAGCGGGCGTTTTAGAGCCCCTGATGGTCTTTGAGACGCCTGGACAGGCACAAGCTGAGTAGCCGGCTGTCTCATGTCATCAACCGTCTTTTGTAAAGAGCTGACACTTTCACGTAAATCCTTCCATAAGCCCATCCACTCAGGTGTCGACTCCCTAGGGGGTGACATCTCCATTATAGGCAATTGCTCTGCCTCCACATCATTTTCCTCCTCATACATGTCGACACAGTCGTACCGACACACAGCACACACACAGGGAATGCTCTGATAGAGGACAGGACCCCACTAGCCCTTTGGGGAGACAGAGGGAGAGTATGCCAGCACACACCAGAGCGCTATATATATGTTGGGATAACACTATACAGAGTGTTTTTCCCCTTATAGCTGCTGTTTATATTATACTGCGCCTAATTAGTGCCCCCCCCCTCTTGTTTTACCCTTTTCTGTAGTGCAGGACTGCAGGGGAGAGTCAGGGAGACGTCCTTCCAGCGGAGCTGTGAGGGAAAATGGCGCCAGTGTGCTGAGGAGATAGGCTCCGCCCCCTTCTCGGTGGACTTTTCTCCCGCTTTTTTCAGGAATCTGGTAGGGGTTAATATACATCCATATAGCCCTGGGGGTTATATGTGATGTATTTTAGCCAGCCAAGGTGTTCATATTGCTGCTCAGGGCGCCCCCCCCCCCCAGCGCCCTGCACCCATCAATGACCGGAGCGTGTGGTGTGCATGAGGAGCAATGGCGCACAGCTGCAGTGCTGTGCGCTACCTTGGTGAAGACTGATGTCTTCTGCCGCCGATTTTCCGGACTTCTTCTTGCTTCTGGCTCTGTAAGGGGGCCGGCGGCGCAGCTCTGGGACCGGACTCCGAGGCTGGGCCTGTGTTCGGTCCCTCTGGAGCTAATGGTGTCCAGTAGCCTAAGAAGCCCAAGCTGGCTGCAAGCAGGCAGGTTCGCTTCTTCTCCCCTTAGTCCCTCGATGCAGTGAGCCTGTTGCCAGCAGGTCTCACTGAAAATAAAAAACCTAAAACTAACTTTTCCTAAGAAGCTCAGGAGAGCCCCCTAGATTGCACCCAGCTCGGTCGGGCACAAAAATCTAACTGAGGCTTGGAGGAGGGTCATAGGGGGAGGAGCCAGTGCACACCAGGTAGTCCTAAAGCTTTTCTTTTGTGCCCAGTCTCCTGCGGAGCCGCTATTCCCCATGGTCCTTACGGAGTTCCCAGCATCCACTAGGACGTCAGAGAAATATATATATATATATAGCTAAATTTACAGTATGCTCTTTTGTAGCATACTGTACTGGCTGTGATACAAGTTTCCGGCGTACGGGATGCCATTGGTCACATGACCGATCCTAATACGCCTAGGGCTAAGAATTTTTTTTTGGGGGGGGGGCGCGGCTAGGGCTAACACCCGCTTTCCCACAGTGCCTTGCCCTAACCCTAACAGTCGCCTCAATACTTACCTTCAGGATGTCGGAGGTCAGTGTTCCGGCGCCAGCATTCCCAGTAGTGTCGTGAATCTGGCGTCGGTCACATGACCACCGGCATCCCAAGTGCCGGGATGCTAAACAAAACCCACTATTGTTTCATGTAAGTTACTGTTGGCAAGTATTCTATAGCTTATATTGTGTTGGATTTTCTTATTAGCAGAAACATCTAAGGAGACCATTTACACTGATTGCTTATACAAAACATTATGCTATAATGCAGTTAGGACTACAAACCAGAGGTAGGCGTTATACTGACCATAAGAAATACACACCCCTATATTATAGTAAAACCGTAAATGAATGTTTTGACTATTCAAATTAGATTTTTATATTCTATATTTCTCATACGTCCTAGAGGATGCCGGGGACTCCGTAAGGACCATGGGGTATACACGGATCCGCAGGAGCTTGGGCACACTATAAAGACTTAAACTGGGTGTGAACTGGCTCCTCCCTCTATGCCCCTCCTCCAGACCTCTGTTAGACTTTGTGCCCAGAGGTGACTGGACACACAGTAGGGGAGCTCTACTGAGTTTCTCTGAAAAGACTTTATGTTAGGTTTTTATTTTCATGGAGACCTGCTGGCTACAGGCTCCCTGCATCATGGGACTGAGGGGAGAGAAGTCAGACCTACTTCTTCTTAGTTCAAGGGCTCTGCTTCTTAGGCTACTGGACACCATTAGCTCCAGAGGGTTCGATCACTCGGTGCGCCTAGCTGCTTGTTTCCGGAGCCGCGCCGTCACCCCCCTCACAGAAGCCAGAAGAAAGAAGCCGGGTGAGTATGAGAAGTACAGAAGACTGCAGAAGACTTTAGTAACGGAGGTAAGCGCAGCGGTAGCGCTGCGCTCCGTGCTCCCACACACCAACGGCACTCACAGGGTGCAGGGCGCGGGGGGGGGGGGGGGGGGAGCGCCCTGGGTAGCGGTTACTGAGGTCTGGTTTAACTGGCAAAAGAGCATAGTACGGGCCCCGGGCACCGAGTACGATACCCCCGCCAGTACATAGCAGCGGTCGCGGCGGTGCTCCCACACACCAACGGTTTTACTTGGGTGCAGGGCGCAGGGGGGGGGGGGGGCGCCCTGAACAGCAATATGTATAGGGTTTCAGGAGGTATATAGTGTGTATACACTATATACGGTCCCCTGCCTGCATATATACTATAACGGGGCTGAAGCGCGCCGAGGGGGGCGGGGCTTAGCCCTCACACACAGGAGTCAGCGCCACTTTCTCACTGTCCCCGCCAAAAAATGTGTAAAGCTCAAACGTGGAGGGGGGGGGGGGGGGGGGGGCAGGGTCTTTTAGTGTTATGTTGGGCATACATAACACTAGTTGATTTAGAGATGAGCATGTAATCATTCTTGTGTGTATTTTCTGTGTGCTCCCTGTCAGATATACCCACTATAGTTCACTTGTGTCGACAAGCGTGAGTGTTCTGTCATAAACACCTATGGGGTTCACTGTCGGCATCGCCGACGCATGTGGGTACTTGATACAGTAGTCAACAGGTCGGTAGTGGTATGCTTGTAAAAAGTAAATACTATATGGGAGGCACAGTAGTATATGGGTGACCCTGTCGGCACCAACTGTTATCACCGGGTGTAAATGGACATGCTGTAACTGACTTATACCTGTATATATACATTTATAGGTATATGTATGGTAAAGTTCCATGGGCCTGTAGCTTGAGCACAGACATGGTAGTTTTTGTGGCGGAGTGATATTGGAATTGAATAGGTATACTTCCCTCGGACCCCTCGGGGTCGCAAGAATGTCATTTTGCTTGGTTACTAATCCCTGCTGTCGACGAATACTAGGTTTTTCTGTCGACTATAATGTTTCCTGGTAGATCCACAACTGGGGCATTTCAGTACATGGTCATACACATTCAGAACACATTAATGTCATTAGGGACCCGAAGGCTCCAGACAATCCGCTTATATGCATGTTATAAGAACTGTATCGAACCGGTTAAAACGACTGCATCCCACAAAAGAATGCGTCACCAACCGTTGTGAGGGAATCTAACATCCGAAGTTAGACTTACCAGCAGTATCCACCGACATTGCCTGAACTGATGCATCCCCCCAAACAGCGGTACACCGTCCCAGGGAAAAACTCCAGTAACTCTCGGAGTCAGCCTCAACATTCCCCCGGCCACACTTCCTGTATACGTACGGCAGCCTGCCGCAATGTTATAGAGAAGAACCAACATAAGGAACCTCCCCTCTCTCTTTAGGGTAATTCTATTGGATGTCTTACCGAATACAAACACTCCCTCATATGCATGTAATGCAAATTAGCCCACAGCATAGAAATATAATATCACTTAGCTTTCCTGTATACGATCCTTTGAGACAGGGCCCCGTGTCGACCAGGAGTTGACTTTCACAGTATTCTATCCGTGGTGGGAAAATAAACCTTTGGATTCCTTGAGAGGGTGCGAGTCACGGCCGACCTAGATCTTTATCAACAGAGCGACCACCACATGAGAAGGAATACTATTACTTCAGTATTCATTATAAATCATAATAGGAATATACATATTGTAATACACGTATACACACATATCCTAAATATATATATATATATTTTTTTTTTTCCTTTTCTGTGTAGCCTGTGGAAGGTGAAAAGGTAAGAGTTCTGCAGCCTTGTTAGGTTCGCAGAAGAGGATGTCGTTTCTGTTTCTACCACATACACCACATGTCACGGAGTCTATATGGCTGGACCCCACTCTGGTGAGGACTCCGTTACTGCTTTCAGTTAGTCCTGGAATAGACTAGGACCGGTGAGTTACTTATAGATTCCAAAGGGGGACATTCTGGAGTTACAGATGTTTCCCCTCACTGATTTTCTAATGGATATTGCCGTTTCCCCTCTGGAAGGGGAGGTAGTACGCGACGCCATACCAGAGGTGCGTCAGGTCCAGGGCCTTGTCCTCCTGTCCCGGTTATAAAAAAAAAAAAAAAGTTTACATACGTTGTTCTACGCATTCAGATTACCTGGAGGGATATCCAGGATTGTCTTTGCCATTTCACCGGAGTGATGGTAGTATGATGGTTTTCTTTCAATAGTAAGAGCCATTGTTATTCTGTACTGAGATGTTCTCCTGATTAAGGCGAGGTCAAGAAACAAGTGGTGCAAATCGTTGTTTCTCTCTGACTGTTCTTCAACACAGGGAATGGCTATGGTTCACAACGACGCAGATGTCAGAGATGGGTATCAGAGTAGATACTGAACGGTTGTGGTTCTGTGTTTTTCCTGTGGAAAGAGGTCTGAGGATCCAGAGTCGGTTCAGTTCAGATTTGCAGTAACAATCCATTAATGGGTTCCGTTAAGGAAGCAGATGGGTGCGGTCTAAGAGACCTTTTCGGTGAGCAGGTAAGATGCCAGAGTTGTTTTCAAGGGACCAGTTGGATATGCGGTCCGGGTCTCACCTGCACATACACCGGGATTTGATCCTAATGGCTAGGACTTCGCTCCGGTGGTGTCTGCTAGGTTCTCACCTTTTAGAAAGACGAAGGTTTGGGATCCAGGATTAGATCCTGGTGTCCATGCATGTAGATCTCCAATGCTGGGGATCAGTCCTTGCAAGGGACGTATTTCCAGAGGGAAAGGTCTAGCTGGGAAGCTTGTATGCACTAAGCTCTCTTGAATTAAGAGCTATTTTCGACGAACATATTCTTCGTGATCTGCCAGTGTTAGTTCTGTCGGACGACTTGATAGCAGTGGCGTAAGTAAACCGCTATGGCGGAGCAAAGAGAAAAGCGACAATGGCAGAGGATGCAGAAGGTTACCGCTGGGCGGACAGACTGGTAAACGCTATATTGGCTGTCTTCGTTCCGGAGGTAAACGACGGAGAAATAGATTTCCTCTGCAGACGAGATCACCATCCGGGAGAAATACGGTCGTCATCGAGAAGTATTCACAGCAGTGACAAGTCTTTGAGGAGTGCCTCAGCTGCACAGGTTGGCATCTCGCCTCAACGAGAGGCCTCAGGGATATTGTCCAGCTCAAGGGACACTCAAGCTATAGCAGTGGACGCCCTTGGGTCCCCTTGGGTGTTTTTCAGTTGGTCTATGTGTCCGCTCCGATTTCATTCGCCTGAAGGTGATAGACGTAAGAAGAAAATAAGATTTTAATTACCAGTAAATCTATTTCTCGTAGTCCGTAGTGGATGCTGGGGACTCCGTAAGGACCATGCGGAGCCCGTCTATTCCCCATGGTCCTTACGAAGTGCCCAGCATCCACTACGGACTACGAAAAATAGATTGACTGGTAAGTAAAATCTTATTTTCTCTAAAGTCCTAGTGGATGCTGGGAACTCCGTAAGGACCATGGGGAATAGACGGGCTCCGCAGGAGACATGGGCACTTTAAGAAAGAATTTGTATTCTGGTGTGCTCTGGATCCTCCCTCTATGTCCCTCCTCCAGACCTCAGTTAAAGAAACTGTGCCCGGAAGAGCTGACAGTACAAGGAAAGGATTTTGGGAATCCAGGGTAAGACTCATACCAGCCACACCAATCACACCGTACAACTTGTGATAACTTAACCCAGTTAACAGTATGAACAATAACAGAGCATCAGATAAACCCTGATGCAACTATAACATAACTCTTATTTAGGCAATAACTAAATACAAGTATTGCAGAAGAAGTCCGCACTTGGGACGGGCGCCCAGCATCCACTACGGACTATGAGAAATAGATTTACCGGTAAGTAAAATCTTATTTTCTCTAACGTCCTAGTGGATGCTGGGGACTCCGTAAGGACCATGGGGATTATACCAAAGCTCCCAAACGGGCGGGAGAGTGCGGATGACTCTGCAGCACCGATTGAGCAAACGATAGGTCCTCCTCAGCCAGGGTATCAAACTTGTAGAACCTTGCAAACGTGTTTGAACCTGACCAAGTAGCAGCTCGGCATAGTTGTAATGCCGAGACCCCTCGGGCAGCCGCCCAAGAAGAGCCCACCTTCCTAGTGGAATGGGCTTTTACTGATTTTGGCTGCAGCAATCCAGCCACAGAATGAGCCTGCTGGATCGTGTTACAGATCCAGCGAGCAATAGTCTGCTTTGAAGCAGGAGCATCAAGCTTGTTAGATGCATATAGGACAAACAGTGACTCCGTTTTCCTGACTCTAGCCGTTCTGACTACATAAATTTTCAAAGCCCTGACCACATCTAGTAACTCGGAATCCTCCAAATCACGAGTAGCCACAGGCACCACAATAGGTTGTTTCAAATGAAAGGATGAGACCACTTTTGGCAGAAATTGTGGACGTGTCCTCAATTCCGCTCTATCCATATGGAAAACCAGATATGGGCTTTTATGAGACAAAGCCGCTAATTCTGACACGCGCTTAACCGAAGCCAAGGCTAATAGCATGACCACCTTCCACGTGAGATATTTCAACTCCACTGTTTTAAGTGGTTCAAACCAGTGCGATTTCAGGAAACTTAACACCACGTTAAGATCCCAAGGTGCCACTGGAGGCACAAAAGGAGGCTGAATATGCAGCACTCCCTTCACAAACGTCTGAACTTCTGGCAGAGAAGCCAACTCTTTTTGAAAGAAAATGGAAAGGGACGAAATCTGGACCTTAATTGAGCCTAACTTCAGGCCCAAATCCACTCCCGACTGAAGTGAGTGAAGGAACCAGCCCAGCTGAAACTCCTCCGTAGGAGCATTGCTGGCCTCACACCAACAAACATATTTTCGCCATATCCGGTGATAATGTTTAGCTGTCACATCCTTCCTAGCCTTTATCAGCGTAGAAATGACCTCGTCCGGAATGCCCTTTTCTGCTAGGATCCGGCGTTCAACCGCCATGCCATCAAACGCAGCCGCGGTAAGTCTTGGAAGAGACAGGGTCCCTGTTGCAACAGGTCCTGTCTTAGAGGAAGAGGCCACGGATCTTCTGTGAGCAATTCTTGCAGATCTGGATACCAAGTCCATCGTGGCCAATCTGGAACAATGAGAATTGTTCTTACTCCTCTTTTTCTTATTATCCTCAGTACCTTGGGTATGAGAGGAAGAGGAGGAAATACATAGACCGACTGAGGGTCCCTTGCCCTGGCGCAATATCTCTGTAGCTTTTTGTTGAGGCGTGACGCCAACATGTCTATCTGTGGCAGTTCCCACCGACTTGTAATCTGTGTGAAGACTTCTTGATGAAGTCCCCACTCTCCCGGGTGGAGGTCGTGTCTGCTGAGGAAGTCTGCTTCCCAGTTGTCCACTCCCGGGATGAACACTGAACATCATTTCTGATATTACCTTGGTAAATATTCTCGGTGCCGTGGAGAGACCAAACGGCAACGTCTGAAATTGGTAATGACAATCCTGTACAACAAATCTGAGGTACGCCTGATGAGGCGGATAAATGGGGACATGAAGGTATGCATCCTTTATGTCCAGAGACACCATAAAATCCCCCTCTTCCAGGCTTGCAATGACCGCTCTGAGCGATTCCATCTTGAACTTGAACCTTTTCAGGTATATGTTCAGGGATTTTAAATTCAATATGGGTCTGACCGAACCGTCCGGTTTCGGTACTACAAACATGGTCGAATAATAACCCTTTCCTTGTTGAAGGAGGGGAACTTTGACCACCACCTGTTGAAGATACAATTTGTGAATTGCCTCTAACACTATTTCCCTCTCTAAAGGGGAAGCTGGCAGGGCCGATTTTAGGTAACGGTGAGGGGGCATCTCTTCGAATTCCAGCTTGTATCCCTGAGACACAATTTCTATTGCCCAGGGATCCAACTGGGAGTGAACCCACTTGTGGCTCAAGTTTCGGAGACACGCCCCCACCGGGCCTAGCTCCACCTGAGGAGCCCCAGCGTCATGCGGTGGTTTTAGTGGAAGCCGGGGAGGACTTCTGTTCTTGGGAACTAGCTGCGTTGTGCAGTTTTCTTCCTCTGCCCCTGGCAAGAAAGGACGCACCTCGGACTTTCTTGCCTCTTTGTGATCGAAAGGACTGCATTTGGTAATACGGTGCTTTCTTAGGCTGTGAGGAACATATGGCAAAAAATTTGACTTTCCAGCAGTAGCTGTGAAGACCAGGTCTGAGAGACCCTCCCCAAACAATTCCTCACCCTTGTAGGGTAAAACCTCCATGTGCCTTTTTGAGTCGGCATCACCTGTCTATTGCCGAGTCCACAGGACCCTTCTGGCAGAAATCAACATTGCATTTATTCTAGAGCCCAGTAGGCTAATGTCTCTTTGAGCATCTCTCATATATAGGACAGCGTCTTTTATATACCCCAGGGTCATTAATATAGTATCCTTGTCTAAGGTATCCAGTTCCTCAGACAAGGTGTCAGTCCATGCTGCTACAGCACTACATACCCAGGCCGATGCTATCGCTGGCCTGAGTAAGGTACCTGAATGTGTATAAATGGACTTCAGGGTACCCTCCTGCTTTCTATCCGCAGCATCTTTGAGGGTGGCCGTATCCTGTGACGGCAGGGCTACCCTCTTGGATAAGCGTGTTAAAGCTTTATCCACCCTAGGGACGGATTCCCAGCGTAACCTGTCTGTTGGCGGGAAAGGATACGCCATAAGCATCCGTTTGGAAATCTGCAGTTTTTAATCTGGAGATTCCCAAGCCTTTTCACATAACTAATTTAGCTCATGTGAAGGGGGAAAGGTCACCACTTGCCTTTTTCCCCCCGTACATATGAACCCTCTTGTCAGGGACTGGGGTTTCCTCTGTGATGTGCAACACATCCTTAATTGCTATAATCATATAACGGATGGCTTTAGCCAATTTAGGCTGTAACTTTGCATCATCGTAATCGACACTGGAGTCAGAATCCATGTCGGTATCTGTGTCAACAATTTGGGATAGTGGGCGCTTCTGAGAGCCTGACGGCCTCTGCGACATAGGATCAGGCACGGGTTGAGACCCTGACTGTCCTGAGGCTTCTGCTTTGTATAACCTTTTATGTAAGGAATTAACATCATCATTTGAAACCTTCCACATATCCAACAAATCAGGTGTCGGCGCCGTCGGCGGAGACACCTCATTCATTTGCTCCCGCTCTGTTTCCACATAGACTTCCTCGTCAAACATGTCAACACAAGCGTACTGACACACCACACACACAGGGGATGCTCTTTTTTTGAAGACAGTTCCCCCACAAGGCCCTTTGGAGAGACAGAGAGAGAGTATGCCAGCACACACCCCAGCGCTATAAAACCCAGGAATCACACAGTAACTTAGTGTTAACCCAGTAGCCGCTGTAATAATGATTTTTGCGCCTAAATATGTGCCCCCCCCTCTCTTTTTCACCCTCTTCTACCGTGCATCTGCAGGGGAGAGCCTGGGGAGCTTCCTCAGTGGAGCTGTGGAGAAAAAATGGCGCTGGTGAGTGCTGAGGAAGAAGCCCCGCCCACACAGCGGCGGGCTTCTGCCCAGCGTTTTTATACAATATTATGGCGGGGGCTCATACATATATACAGTGCCCAACTGTATATATGTCTACTTTTTGACAAGAGGTCCTAATTGTTGCCCAGGGCGCCCCCCCCTGCGCCCTGCACCCTACAGTGACCGGAGTATGTGGGTGTAGTGTGGGAGCAATGGCGCACAGCTGCAGTGCTGTGCGCTACCTCAGTGAAGACTGGAGTCTTCTGCCGCCGATTTCGAAGTCTTCTTGCTTCTTTCACCGGCTTCTGTCTTCCAGCTCTGCGAGGGGGACGGCGGCGCGGCTTCGGGATCGGACGACAAAGGGTGAGATCCTGTGTACGATCCCTCTGGAGCTAATGGTGTCCAGTAGCCTAAGAAGCAGGACCTATCTTCAGAGCGTAGGGCTGCTTCTCTTCCCTCAGTCCTACGATGCAGGGAGTCTGTTGCCAGCAGAGCTCCCTGAAAATAAAAAACCTAACAAAATACTTTCTTATAGCAAGCTCAGGGGAGCTCACTAAACAGCACCCAGCTCGTCCGGGCACAGATTCAAACTGAGGTTTGGAGGAGGGACATAGAGGGAGGAGCCAGAGCACACCAGAATACAAATTCTTTCTTAAAGTGCCCATGTCTCCTGCGGAGCCCGTCTATTCCCCATGGTCCTTATGGAGTCCCAAGCATCCACTAGGACGTTAGAGAAAATAAGATTTTACTTACCGGTAAATCTATTTCTCGTAGTCCGTAGTGGATGCTGGGCACTCCGTAAGGACCATGGGGAATAGACAGGCTCCGCATGGTCCTTACGGAGTCTCCAGCATCCACTAGGACGTTAGAGAAAAAAAGTTCAGGCGATCCTCATTGTTCCGGTCTAGTCGAGGAGGGCTTGGTATCCAGGTTTTCATGATTACTCATAGAAGATCACTGGCCTTTTCCTCTACGTGAGGAACTGTTACAGCAAAATCCGGGCGTGTCTCAGGACTTACCGCGGCTGCGTTTGGCGGTTGAATGCCATATCCTAGCAGAGAGGGTATTCCCAGTGAAGTCATTTCCACACTTCTTCAGGCTAGAAAAGAAGTAACGGCAAAGCTTTAACACTGTAGTTGGCGTAAATATGTGTCTTGGTATGTATCCTAGAAGACTCCTACGGAAGTCTTTCAGCTGGGTCATTCTGCTCCACTCTTTGCAAGCAGGTGTGGCTGCAGGCCTAAAGATAGGCTCCATTTCAGTGCAGTTTTGGCCTTATAAATTTTCTTTAAAAAAAAAAAAAAAGAGAGCATTGGCCACCTGTCCGGAAGTTCAGGCTTTCGGGAAAGGAGTGCTGCACATCCAACCTTCATTTGTGCACCATTGGCACCGTGGACACTTGACGTGGTGTGGCGTTTCTTGTGTCACACTGCTTGGAACCTTTATAAAAGGTTGTGTTAAAATTTCTCTCTTGAAGAATGGTCGTTATTGACTTTGGCGTCCACAAGGCGGGTGTTGGAAGTGGCGGCTTTGTCTCACAAGAGCACCTGTTGGATCTTTCATGTCGGTAGATCGGAAGGGAGAATTCGGATAATAGTTCTGCCAAAAAAGTGGTTTATGTACAGTATTTCGCAGAAACCGGCCTATTGTGAGGCCTGTGGTCACTTAAGCATTGGTTTCTTCAAAGTCTCTCGATGTAGTCGGGGCTTTGAATATTTATGTCGCCAATTTGGCTCGGATTGGGGAAACAGAGGCTCTGTTTGTCCGGTATGTTCCCAACATGATTGGGGCACCTGCGTCTAGGCAGTCTGTTACACGCTGGATCTGTGATGCGATTCGGCGTGCTGGTTCTACGGCTGGATTGCTGTTACCATAGTTGGAGACCCATTCTACTAGGAAGATGGGCTCTTCTTGTGCGGATGCCCGAGGAGTCTCTGCGGTTCACCTTTGCTGAGCGGTTACTTGGTCGGGTTCAAATACTTTTGCTAAGCTCTACACGTTTGATACCCTGGCGGATGGGGACCTCATGTTTGCTCAATCGGTGCTGCAGAGTCGTCCACACTCTCCCGCCCGGTCTGGAGCTTTGGTATAAACCCCATGGTCCTTACGGAGTCCCCAGCATCCTCTAGGACAGGCATTCCCAACCACGGTCCTCAAGGCACACCAACAGTGCTGGTTTTAGTGATATCCAGGCTGCAGCACAGATGGTTAAATCAAAATAACTGAGCTACTAATTAAGTCACCTGTGCTGAAGCCAGGATATCTATAAAACCTGCACTGTTGGTGTGCCTTGAGGACCATGGTTGGAAATGCCTGCTCTAGGACGTATGAGAAAATAGGATTTTAATACCTACCGGTAAATCCTTTTCTCTTAGTCTGTAGAGCAGAGGTTCTCAAACTCGGTCCTCGGAGGCACACACAGTGCATGTTTTGCAGGTCTCCTCACAGAATCGCAAGTGAAATAATTAGCTCCACCTGTGGACCTTTTAAAATGTGTCAGTGAGTAATTAATACACCTGTGCACCTGCTGGGTTACCTGCAAAACATGCACTGTGTGTGCCCCCGGCCCCCGAGGACCGAGTTTGAGAACCTCTGCTGTAGAGGATGCTGGGCGCCCTTCCCAGTGCGTACTGTGTCTGCAGTTATTGATTTTGGTTGCACTTTGTGGTGTTTCTTCTCTGTCAGGCTATCGCTGACGTTGTTCATGCCATGGCATGCGGTTTCTTATTATTGGTTGTGTTGACACACAGGTTGTGTTACATATTCTCTCAACATATGGCTGTATGTTTTTCATACCGTGGGCTGGTATTCTGTTGAATGCCATGTTTCGCGGTATGTTCGTGGTGTGAGCCGGTATAACACTCACTGTTTAAATTATAAATTCTTTCCTCAAAATGTCCGTCTCTCCTGGGCACAGTTTTCTAACTGAGGTCTGGAGGAGGGGCATAGAGGGAGGAGCCAGTTCACACCCAGTTTAAGTCTATATAGTGTGCCCAAGCTCCTGCGGATCCTTCTATACCCCATGGTCCTTACGGAGTCCCCAGCATCCTCTACGGACTAAGAGAAAAGGATTTACCAGTAGGTATAAAAATCCTATTTTCTGTGAAATCGATCTTTATAATACAATGAAAGTGCTTGAGTTCTGTTCTGATACTGTCTTCCTTAAATTATATTGGTATTTCATCAGTAAAATGTTTTGTTTTAGCAGTCCCTAAACTTGCTATGTGGATTATTTTGTAGAAGCATTGGTTTTATTGTAAATACTTCTTTTTGCAAATAAAGTGGTTTGTTTTATCGAGTGGTCTTCGGTATGCCGACTGGCGGGATCCCGGCGCACAGTATACCGGCGCCGGGATCCCGACAGTCAGCATACCGACACTTATTCTCCCTCGTAGAGGTCCACGACCCCCCCCTGGAGGGAGAATAAAATAGTGTGGTAGCGCGCCACCGTGCCCGTAGCGTGGCGAGCGCAGCGAGCCCGCAAGGAGCTCATTTGCGCTCACCACACTGTCGGTAAGCCGGCGGTCAGCCTCCCGGCGCCGGTATGCTGGTCGCCGGGAGCCTGACCGCCGACATATCGTAGTGAACCCGTTTTATAATTTAAAAAAAAAATATTTACTATACATCAAGACTGTACACACTGTATAACGTATGAAGATCTGCATACAGTCATAGGACATCAGTTTTGTAGCTGTTCCAATCTTTTAACTTGGATCTTGTGACAAACAGGCATTTTGTGCTCACTTGCTGAACTTTGTGTTAATGTTCTCTGCCTACCATTCAACCATGCCTAGCACAAAGGATTGTATAGGCCAGAGGTTCTTAAATGTGTTCCTCAAGGCACCCAAATGGTCCAGGTTTTAAGTTTATTGATGCTTGGCCCCAGGTAACTTTAATTATCTCCTCAGTCAATTTGATTTAACCATCTGTGCTGAGCCATGGATATACCTAAAACCTGGACCATTGGGGTGCCTTAAGTACTGAGTTTGAGAACCTCTATATCGGCTAAATAACTGTATGGTGGGAGAATTGCGTTACATGGCCCTGCACACTGCAATGTAATGCCACAAACTCTGGCAATATGTACAGGGGCGAGGCTATGATGACATGAAGATTGCATCTCAATGCTCTCCATCCCACCCATTGCGCTAGCAGGTGACTAGTATGCAGGGGGGTGCTCATACATCTAGCAGCGCGAGATGCCTGACGTCAATGAGCCGCCAGGTCCCATGCAACGTTGCTAACATCTGCCAGAATTTTTTGCTGAAAATGTGTCTTAGTAGCAACGCAATGCGACTAGGATGCACAAGGAGACTGCTGATTAATTTGATATGACACTTGGGTAATTCCATGAATGTGTCAACCAGAACAACTTTTCGTGAAAGTGGCCACAATTAATCTTGTAGTGAAAATTTATATTCTCTGAAGTTAATATTTTGTAAAACCAAAGATGATGAAACACCTGTTTTTCATAAATCATAAGTTGGCAGCATTGTTTATTCAAGATGGCAGTCTGTGTTAAGATGTGGTGATTTTGTGCCTTATCTGACAACTGTTTACAGGTGTGTAATTGTCCTTATATTAACATAATGTTGGAGATAACTAATAATATAAGTCTTATAGATTTAAATAATAGGCTTAAACTGTATTTTCATGATAACTTATATATACCTACAGCTAGAGATAAATCTCAAACTGTATATATATCTGGCGCTAAAATAATGTATGGTAGTAATTTACCAGATGGTAATCAGTGAAAATTGTGATCTCTAGGGCTGCTGAGCAAAAACAGCTGGTTAGGCTGAACAACTAATTGAAATACAAAGGAGAAAGAAATGCTCTGCGCACCAAAAATCACTTTGAATTGATTGATTGATTAATTAAGTGCAGTCTAGCAAGGAGAATGATTGACTCAATGAAACTTGACCTTTTTTATAGTGAAAAATATTTTATAAAACAGTTAATGACACAAAACAAAGTAAATAAGACAAACAATACATATATATATATATATATAGCAGTATAAAAACCGGAGGTATTTCACCTCTTGCAAGTGTAAATAGAAACACTGTATCTAACTTTTATAAACGTGCTGTTTAAACAGCATACACTGTATCTAAAATGCAGATCGGATATCTTAAGTGAAAAAGGCTCTATACAAAGAGCAACAATCGATTCTAACACTGGCGTCCCAGTGTGGAATCAAATAAAATGTCCACAGATGGCTCCACAATAAAATTATTAGAAGCAAAGCAAGTAATAATAGTTACCCTCGTGCTGATTCCTGAGATGTAATGCAGAGTCCTGTATGCATTTGCACGGGGAGAATGTAAAGATTTGTAGTTGCTGCCACAATGGTAATTAAAGGACAGACTTGTTGGAATATTTATTCTCCGTAATAATAGCCGTCAGTTGACCGTCAGATGATGACATGTAGGGAGTTTCCCAGCAAGGGACCTGATCCGTATGGCTATCGGTAACAGCATGGAACGGCAAAACCGCTGATGGCTGGCGCCGCACTGGTCTCACAGCGGAGATCCGTCTATATCCAGCTTGTCGCAGCGGGATTCTGATGTAGAAGTGCCGTTAGCAGCTGGACTCCCTTTAACCTCACTGCGGAGGTATAATTACTGTAGGTCACTTGGCTTAGATGTGGACGGAACCGGAATAGCAGGACCGAGATGGTAGGAGCCCGTCTGTGGAGTAACTGATATCCACTGCACTGCACTCGTAGAAAGGGGCGTCAACGCGTTTCGTCTCCTAGCAACGGAGACTTCCTCAAGACGAATACCTTGCTACTGGGATATACAGCATTTATACCCAGCTAATTGTGTGAATTGAATCTGGTGTGTCAATTAGTAATCAAACACACAGTAGGCAGAATCCTGATTACATACATATCTAAAACAAAATAAAAAGCAGAAATACCTTACAATAAAAATAAAATAAACATAAAAGGTCAGCGGAGCATTGAGTCAATAGTAATATATCTTCATTTGGGTAAAAATAAGACAATAGAGAATCATAAAAGATCTATCTTTATGTATTTTAAACTTAATCAAATCCAAATTAACGCAACCTATCTCAAACCAGAGAGGGAAAGATAGTCATGCTTTAACCCTCTCTGTACTGAAACAGACGATTAAGAATTGATATGAATCTGTTGAGTTACACACAATCTCCAGTTTCTCTAACGACTAATATGAATGATGGTACAATTTCTAACAGCTATTATCCAAATAAAAACTGTCTATTTATTTGCTGATTAATTTAATAGATAAGGTCTCAATTATACTATATTGCAGCCTTACCTAGGCAAACATTACAAAGAATTTATGGTGGTGTCAACAACACAAGTTATTGGTGTAAAATTATATGATTCCTCTGGATTAATTTATAAGTGTGTATTCAACCATATATATATTTCTAACAATTATACATATACGCATATATAGAAATTACATGCATATAGGTACAAAAATGTGTTCAATATTAATTTAAATTTGAAATGAAGCAATGACAATAAATCCATATGATCATGATTGAATTCGTTTGGTCACTCTAATATAAGCATGAATTATAAATAAAATAAACTGAAAAATATCTATTCAAAACCCTATCAGTATAACTTAATATTAGTAACCATACCGATAGGAAGGATCTTTGAATACAACATAAAAAATCAAACATAAAAACTGATAAGAAGCAGACAGGTCAAATTGAGGGCTGACATATGTCCTCATAAGATATAGATGTATAAGACCCCAAAAGGAACCTAAATCAACCCATAAGGCTATAGATACCCCAAAAGGGAAGGGAACTAATGAAAATTGGATTTTTTGGGGGGATAACATGGAAAGTCATTAGTACAGAACAGGACACACACACAAAATTCTATAGTTTATATAAGTGTAAATATCTGTAGATTTGGACATCCTAAATTAATCCAGACAGGTGTAATCTAGGGCTTCATTTAGACCTTTAGGATGCAACGTATCTAACCTAAAGATCCATGATGATTCTCCTAAACAAAGTTTACGGAATCTGTCCCCCCCTCTTTTGGTGCTGGAAAATTGTTCCAAACCTATTACTGTCAAAGAAGATGGATCGCCATTATGTACTCTCGAATAATGGCGTGATACACTATGGGTTTGTAATTTTTTAATAATATTTAATCTATGTTCCCTAAACCTTGATTTAAGGGATCGGGTAGTTCTTCCTATATATTGAAGAGAACATGGACACTGCAATGCATATACACAGTATTCAGAATCGCAATTAATGAACTGTTTGATTTGAAAAGAGTTCCCATTAGCAGTAGATACAATAAATGACATTTTATTTCTCATATGTTTGCAAGTGAGACAGATTTGTTTGTTACAACGATAATTGCCCGAAGGTTTAGTTGGTAACCAGGAAGGATTTTTTACTGGAATAACTGGTTTAAGGAAGCTGGGTGCTAGCAATTCTTTCAGGTTGGTATTCCTCCTAAATATAACTAAAGGCTTCTCAGCTAAACATTTGTTTAAAACTGGATCTTGTTTAATTAATTGATAATTTGTTTGAACTATTTTTTTGATGGCATTAGATTGTTTGTTAAACTTAGAAATGAATTTAATTGATTCCCTCATGGGGACCTCATCTTCCATATGATTAACCTGCTTTTTCTTTGACTTATCTATTACTGATATTGAATTCTCATTCCCTAGAAGGGAATTTGCATAAATTCTAGATTCTTCTATCATATACAGTGGGTATCCTCTTTCCTGAAACTGTTTTAATAGAGTTTCAACTTGTAAGAGGAAAGCTGAATCCAATGAGCAATTACGTCTTACTCTAATGATTTGATTCTTTGGGATGTTTTTGACCCATGGTCTATAATGACCACTCGTAAAATGTAAAAAATTACCCGATCCTACTGGTTTACTGTAGTTGGTTGAAATGATCATATTGTTGGCTATAGAAAAGGTGACATCAAGGAAGTTTATTGATGTTAAATCAAAATTGTGAGTGAATTTAAGATTAAAGGAATTATTATTCAAATAATTAACAAAATCAAGTGCTTTTTGAAAACCCCCATTCCAAATAATAAATAAATCGTCAATGTAACGGCCATAGAGGACCAGGTTCTCTCTATACGGGCCGCTCCAGATGTATTCTTCCTCGAAGCGGCCCATATAGAGGTTGGCAAAACTTGGTGCAAACCTGGTCCCCATGGCCGTTCCAAGACGCTGTAAATAGTAGTGATCTTCAAATAAAAAATAATTGTGTGTAAGGATAAACAATATGGCTTGTAAAACAAAGTCACGTCGTCCTTGAGTGATGTTGGGATCTCTATCCAAATAATGTTTAACTGAATCGATTCCCCTATCATGAGGAATATTGGTGTAGAGGGATTGGACATCCAGGGTAAGGAAACCCCACCCCTTAGTCCAATCCCTACCCACAGTTTGTTGTAAAATACATTGGGTATCTTTAACATAAGATTTCAGGGAAACGACGTGACTCTGTAAATGATAATCAACAAAATGTGATAAATTAGAAGTGAGTGATTCTACTCCCGAAATAATAGGTCTCCCAGGTGGATGTGATAAATCTGTATGTATTTTTGGTAAGTGATAAAAGATTGGAGTGACAGGGTGTGAGGGTAACAAAAAATAATATTCGTCCTCTGATATCACGTTTTCAGTTTTGGCCTCTAATAGGATGTCTTTAAATGCTAATGTAAAGGGGGTAGTGGGGTTGGACTGCAAGACCTGGTAGTAGTTCGTATCCTTCAACTGTCTATGTGCTTCTTCTACATAGTCAGTCCGGTTCTGCAGAACTATCGCCCCCCCTTTATCCGCCTGTTTTATAACCAGAGAAGGATCTTTCTGGAAGATTTTTATTGCATTCCTTTCTGCTTTAGTAAGATTCTGTGTATGATATACAGTGGACTTTCTTTTATTCCTCTCTGTCTTTTGACATAAGGTTTTGAAATCCTGAAGAGTTTTAATGTAAAAAACAGTTACTGCAGCACTCTTTTGTTCTAATGGAAAGAAATTTGATTTCTTTTTAAACTTCGGGCGTGTGCATTCTGAATTGTTTATGGAACTATCAAAGACTTTTACCTCTGTATTATTACTTTCCTGAAACAATTCCTCTAGGGTAAGCAAACCCTCTTTGTCTGTATTATCTAAGATGATAGGATGAGTATCCTCATTAGGATGTTGTCTATCTAGACATTTGATAGCAAAATACCGCTTCCTACACAGATCACGGGTAAATTTATTTAAATCTACAAATAACTCAAAGATATTGGGTTCTTTGTTAGGAACAAAATTCAAACCTTTCTTTAAAAGACGTGTTTGGTCATTGGTTAGAACGTGGGATGTGAGATTAACAATCCCCTTAGTGTCTATCTGTATCTCGCTTTTCTGGGACCTCTTTCTTCCACCTCTACATCCTCGTGTTCTCTGTTTCTTTTTGGGGTATGAATCAACAGAGGTTTGTAAGGATTGGGGTGGTGGTGGGGGTTTAGTCTGGAAAAATCCCCTGAGTAATTTGGACGTTCCTCCTCAACTCTATTACTGTTCTGAAAATGTTCCCGATCTTTATTTGTATTTCTATATCTGAAAGACGGACTGTTTGCCCTAGTTTGTCTAGGTGAGCGATAGAATGTTCGTACTTTAGTTTGTACATTACTCCGAGGGGATCTATAACTAGAATTTCTAGTAAAAGAATTTGTGTATCCTGTACTGTTTGATACCTTCTGTTTATTGTAAGACCGGATCTTGTTTGATCTGTAGTCTTCTTGATCTCTAGACCACTTCTTTTTCTTATTGTATATAAGATCCTTTTCAAATCTTTCAACTCTTGAGTTGACCTGTTCGTCTCTTTCTTTGAAAGTAGGTTGTTCCCTGAATCTTAGGAGATCATCCTTGACCTTTTCTATTTTGGTTACCGTATGGTCTACTTTTTCATTTCTATAGGTCACAAGGAGTCTCATAAGAGAGAGGGAGCACCCATCTAAGATCTCATCCCATTGTTTTTGGAGGTTGGGATTATCAATAATTGAAAGATGTTTAAACACCCTTAAACCTCTGGGGACAATTTTTGCATCTATATATTTCTGCAAGGAAATGCCATCCCACCAATTACGCATCTCATCTTTTAACAGATCTTCCAGCTGATAAAATAATTTATTCATGTCAGGATTGGAATTAGTTAACACAGTTTCATTTATTTCACCATGGGTAAACGTGGATAAGTATTGATCACGTCTGTTCTTCCTATCATTATAACTCCTAAATTCTGCCATGGTAGACTGCACAATTTTGTGAAATAAAGCTGCCAGAAATTACCAGAAAACTTAGCGTGAAAACTTATATATACCTACAGCTAGAGATAAATCTCAAACTGTATATATATCTGGCGCTAAAATAATGTATGGTAGTAATTTACCAGATGGTAATCAGTGAAAATTGTGATCTCTAGGGCTGCTGAGCAAAAACAGCTGGTTAGGCTGAACAACTAATTGAAATACAAAGGAGAAAGAAATGCTCTGCGCACCAAAAATCACTTTGAATTGATTGATTGATTAATTAAGTGCAGTCTAGCAAGGAGAATGATTGACTCAATGAAACTTGACCTTTTTTATAGTGAAAAATATTTTATAAAACAGTTAATGACACAAAACAAAGTAAATAAGACAAACAATACATATATATATATAGCAGTATAAAAACCGGAGGTATTTCACCTCTTGCAAGTGTAAATAGAAACACTGTATCTAACTTTTATAAACGTGCTGTTTAAACAGCATACACTGTATCTAAAATGCAGATCGGATATCTTAAGTGAAAAAGGCTCTATACAAAGAGCAACAATCGATTCTAACACTGGCGTCCCAGTGTGGAATCAAATAAAATGTCCACAGATGGCTCCACAATAAAATTATTAGAAGCAAAGCAAGTAATAATAGTTACCCTCGTGCTGATTCCTGAGATGTAATGCAGAGTCCTGTATGCATTTGCACGGGGAGAATGTAAAGATTTGTAGTTGCTGCCACAATGGTAATTAAAGGACAGACTTGTTGGAATATTTATTCTCCGTAATAATAGCCGTCAGTTGACCGTCAGATGATGACATGTAGGGAGTTTCCCAGCAAGGGACCTGATCCGTATGGCTATCGGTAACAGCATGGAACGGCAAAACCGCTGATGGCTGGCGCCGCACTGGTCTCACAGCGGAGATCCGTCTATATCCAGCTTGTCGCAGCGGGATTCTGATGTAGAAGTGCCGTTAGCAGCTGGACTCCCTTTAACCTCACTGCGGAGGTATAATTACTGTAGGTCACTTGGCTTAGATGTGGACGGAACCGGAATAGCAGGACCGAGATGGTAGGAGCCCGTCTGTGGAGTAACTGATATCCACTGCACTGCACTCGTAGAAAGGGGCGTCAACGCGTTTCGTCTCCTAGCAACGGAGACTTCCTCAAGACGAATACCTTGCTACTGGGATATACAGCATTTATACCCAGCTAATTGTGTGAATTGAATCTGGTGTGTCAATTAGTAATCAAACACACAGTAGGCAGAATCCTGATTACATACATATCTAAAACAAAATAAAAAGCAGAAATACCTTACAATAAAAATAAAATAAACATAAAAGGTCAGCGGAGCATTGAGTCAATAGTAATATATCTTCATTTGGGTAAAAATAAGACAATAGAGAATCATAAAAGATCTATCTTTATGTATTTTAAACTTAATCAAATCCAAATTAACGCAACCTATCTCAAACCAGAGAGGGAAAGATAGTCATGCTTTAACCCTCTCTGTACTGAAACAGACGATTAAGAATTGATATGAATCTGTTGAGTTACACACAATCTCCAGTTTCTCTAACGACTAATATGAATGATGGTACAATTTCTAACAGCTATTATCCAAATAAAAACTGTCTATTTATTTGCTGATTAATTTAATAGATAAGGTCTCAATTATACTATATTGCAGCCTTACCTAGGCAAACATTACAAAGAATTTATGGTGGTGTCAACAACACAAGTTATTGGTGTAAAATTATATGATTCCTCTGGATTAATTTATAAGTGTGTATTCAACCATATATATATTTCTAACAATTATACATATACGCATATATAGAAATTACATGCATATAGGTACAAAAATGTGTTCAATATTAATTTAAATTTGAAATGAAGCAATGACAATAAATCCATATGATCATGATTGAATTCGTTTGGTCACTCTAATATAAGCATGAATTATAAATAAAATAAACTGAAAAATATCTATTCAAAACCCTATCAGTATAACTTAATATTAGTAACCATACCGATAGGAAGGATCTTTGAATACAACATAAAAAATCAAACATAAAAACTGATAAGAAGCAGACAGGTCAAATTGAGGGCTGACATATGTCCTCATAAGATATAGATGTATAAGACCCCAAAAGGAACCTAAATCAACCCATAAGGCTATAGATACCCCAAAAGGGAAGGGAACTAATGAAAATTGGATTTTTTGGGGGGATAACATGGAAAGTCATTAGTACAGAACAGGACACACACACAAAATTCTATAGTTTATATAAGTGTAAATATCTGTAGATTTGGACATCCTAAATTAATCCAGACAGGTGTAATCTAGGGCTTCATTTAGACCTTTAGGATGCAACGTATCTAACCTAAAGATCCATGATGATTCTCCTAAACAAAGTTTACGGAATCTGTCCCCCCCTCTTTTGGTGCTGGAAAATTGTTCCAAACCTATTACTGTCAAAGAAGATGGATCGCCATTATGTACTCTCGAATAATGGCGTGATACACTATGGGTTTGTAATTTTTTAATAATATTTAATCTATGTTCCCTAAACCTTGATTTAAGGGATCGGGTAGTTCTTCCTATATATTGAAGAGAACATGGACACTGCAATGCATATACACAGTATTCAGAATCGCAATTAATGAACTGTTTGATTTGAAAAGAGTTCCCATTAGCAGTAGATACAATAAATGACATTTTATTTCTCATATGTTTGCAAGTGAGACAGATTTGTTTGTTACAACGATAATTGCCCGAAGGTTTAGTTGGTAACCAGGAAGGATTTTTTACTGGAATAACTGGTTTAAGGAAGCTGGGTGCTAGCAATTCTTTCAGGTTGGTATTCCTCCTAAATATAACTAAAGGCTTCTCAGCTAAACATTTGTTTAAAACTGGATCTTGTTTAATTAATTGATAATTTGTTTGAACTATTTTTTTGATGGCATTAGATTGTTTGTTAAACTTAGAAATGAATTTAATTGATTCCCTCATGGGGACCTCATCTTCCATATGATTAACCTGCTTTTTCTTTGACTTATCTATTACTGATATTGAATTCTCATTCCCTAGAAGGGAATTTGCATAAATTCTAGATTCTTCTATCATATACAGTGGGTATCCTCTTTCCTGAAACTGTTTTAATAGAGTTTCAACTTGTAAGAGGAAAGCTGAATCCAATGAGCAATTACGTCTTACTCTAATGATTTGATTCTTTGGGATGTTTTTGACCCATGGTCTATAATGACCACTCGTAAAATGTAAAAAATTACCCGATCCTACTGGTTTACTGTAGTTGGTTGAAATGATCATATTGTTGGCTATAGAAAAGGTGACATCAAGGAAGTTTATTGATGTTAAATCAAAATTGTGAGTGAATTTAAGATTAAAGGAATTATTATTCAAATAATTAACAAAATCAAGTGCTTTTTGAAAACCCCCATTCCAAATAATAAATAAATCGTCAATGTAACGGCCATAGAGGACCAGGTTCTCTCTATACGGGCCGCTCCAGATGTATTCTTCCTCGAAGCGGCCCATATAGAGGTTGGCAAAACTTGGTGCAAACCTGGTCCCCATGGCCGTTCCAAGACGCTGTAAATAGTAGTGATCTTCAAATAAAAAATAATTGTGTGTAAGGATAAACAATATGGCTTGTAAAACAAAGTCACGTCGTCCTTGAGTGATGTTGGGATCTCTATCCAAATAATGTTTAACTGAATCGATTCCCCTATCATGAGGAATATTGGTGTAGAGGGATTGGACATCCAGGGTAAGGAAACCCCACCCCTTAGTCCAATCCCTACCCACAGTTTGTTGTAAAATACATTGGGTATCTTTAACATAAGATTTCAGGGAAACGACGTGACTCTGTAAATGATAATCAACAAAATGTGATAAATTAGAAGTGAGTGATTCTACTCCCGAAATAATAGGTCTCCCAGGTGGATGTGATAAATCTGTATGTATTTTTGGTAAGTGATAAAAGATTGGAGTGACAGGGTGTGAGGGTAACAAAAAATAATATTCGTCCTCTGATATCACGTTTTCAGTTTTGGCCTCTAATAGGATGTCTTTAAATGCTAATGTAAAGGGGGTAGTGGGGTTGGACTGCAAGACCTGGTAGTAGTTCGTATCCTTCAACTGTCTATGTGCTTCTTCTACATAGTCAGTCCGGTTCTGCAGAACTATCGCCCCCCCTTTATCCGCCTGTTTTATAACCAGAGAAGGATCTTTCTGGAAGATTTTTATTGCATTCCTTTCTGCTTTAGTAAGATTCTGTGTATGATATACAGTGGACTTTCTTTTATTCCTCTCTGTCTTTTGACATAAGGTTTTGAAATCCTGAAGAGTTTTAATGTAAAAAACAGTTACTGCAGCACTCTTTTGTTCTAATGGAAAGAAATTTGATTTCTTTTTAAACTTCGGGCGTGTGCATTCTGAATTGTTTATGGAACTATCAAAGACTTTTACCTCTGTATTATTACTTTCCTGAAACAATTCCTCTAGGGTAAGCAAACCCTCTTTGTCTGTATTATCTAAGATGATAGGATGAGTATCCTCATTAGGATGTTGTCTATCTAGACATTTGATAGCAAAATACCGCTTCCTACACAGATCACGGGTAAATTTATTTAAATCTACAAATAACTCAAAGATATTGGGTTCTTTGTTAGGAACAAAATTCAAACCTTTCTTTAAAAGACGTGTTTGGTCATTGGTTAGAACGTGGGATGTGAGATTAACAATCCCCTTAGTGTCTATCTGTATCTCGCTTTTCTGGGACCTCTTTCTTCCACCTCTACATCCTCGTGTTCTCTGTTTCTTTTTGGGGTATGAATCAACAGAGGTTTGTAAGGATTGGGGTGGTGGTGGGGGTTTAGTCTGGAAAAATCCCCTGAGTAATTTGGACGTTCCTCCTCAACTCTATTACTGTTCTGAAAATGTTCCCGATCTTTATTTGTATTTCTATATCTGAAAGACGGACTGTTTGCCCTAGTTTGTCTAGGTGAGCGATAGAATGTTCGTACTTTAGTTTGTACATTACTCCGAGGGGATCTATAACTAGAATTTCTAGTAAAAGAATTTGTGTATCCTGTACTGTTTGATACCTTCTGTTTATTGTAAGACCGGATCTTGTTTGATCTGTAGTCTTCTTGATCTCTAGACCACTTCTTTTTCTTATTGTATATAAGATCCTTTTCAAATCTTTCAACTCTTGAGTTGACCTGTTCGTCTCTTTCTTTGAAAGTAGGTTGTTCCCTGAATCTTAGGAGATCATCCTTGACCTTTTCTATTTTGGTTACCGTATGGTCTACTTTTTCATTTCTATAGGTCACAAGGAGTCTCATAAGAGAGAGGGAGCACCCATCTAAGATCTCATCCCATTGTTTTTGGAGGTTGGGATTATCAATAATTGAAAGATGTTTAAACACCCTTAAACCTCTGGGGACAATTTTTGCATCTATATATTTCTGCAAGGAAATGCCATCCCACCAATTACGCATCTCATCTTTTAACAGATCTTCCAGCTGATAAAATAATTTATTCATGTCAGGATTGGAATTAGTTAACACAGTTTCATTTATTTCACCATGGGTAAACGTGGATAAGTATTGATCACGTCTGTTCTTCCTATCATTATAACTCCTAAATTCTGCCATGGTAGACTGCACAATTTTGTGAAATAAAGCTGCCAGAAATTACCAGAAAACTTAGCGTGAAAACTTATATATACCTACAGCTAGAGATAAATCTCAAACTGTATATATATCTGGCGCTAAAATAATGTATGGTAGTAATTTACCAGATGGTAATCAGTGAAAATTGTGATCTCTAGGGCTGCTGAGCAAAAACAGCTGGTTAGGCTGAACAACTAATTGAAATACAAAGGAGAAAGAAATGCTCTGCGCACCAAAAATCACTTTGAATTGATTGATTGATTAATTAAGTGCAGTCTAGCAAGGAGAATGATTGACTCAATGAAACTTGACCTTTTTTATAGTGAAAAATATTTTATAAAACAGTTAATGACACAAAACAAAGTAAATAAGACAAACAATACATATATATATATAGCAGTATAAAAACCGGAGGTATTTCACCTCTTGCAAGTGTAAATAGAAACACTGTATCTAACTTTTATAAACGTGCTGTTTAAACAGCATACACTGTATCTAAAATGCAGATCGGATATCTTAAGTGAAAAAGGCTCTATACAAAGAGCAACAATCGATTCTAACACTGGCGTCCCAGTGTGGAATCAAATAAAATGTCCACAGATGGCTCCACAATAAAATTATTAGAAGCAAAGCAAGTAATAATAGTTACCCTCGTGCTGATTCCTGAGATGTAATGCAGAGTCCTGTATGCATTTGCACGGGGAGAATGTAAAGATTTGTAGTTGCTGCCACAATGGTAATTAAAGGACAGACTTGTTGGAATATTTATTCTCCGTAATAATAGCCGTCAGTTGACCGTCAGATGATGACATGTAGGGAGTTTCCCAGCAAGGGACCTGATCCGTATGGCTATCGGTAACAGCATGGAACGGCAAAACCGCTGATGGCTGGCGCCGCACTGGTCTCACAGCGGAGATCCGTCTATATCCAGCTTGTCGCAGCGGGATTCTGATGTAGAAGTGCCGTTAGCAGCTGGACTCCCTTTAACCTCACTGCGGAGGTATAATTACTGTAGGTCACTTGGCTTAGATGTGGACGGAACCGGAATAGCAGGACCGAGATGGTAGGAGCCCGTCTGTGGAGTAACTGATATCCACTGCACTGCACTCGTAGAAAGGGGCGTCAACGCGTTTCGTCTCCTAGCAACGGAGACTTCCTCAAGACGAATACCTTGCTACTGGGATATACAGCATTTATACCCAGCTAATTGTGTGAATTGAATCTGGTGTGTCAATTAGTAATCAAACACACAGTAGGCAGAATCCTGATTACATACATATCTAAAACAAAATAAAAAGCAGAAATACCTTACAATAAAAATAAAATAAACATAAAAGGTCAGCGGAGCATTGAGTCAATAGTAATATATCTTCATTTGGGTAAAAATAAGACAATAGAGAATCATAAAAGATCTATCTTTATGTATTTTAAACTTAATCAAATCCAAATTAACGCAACCTATCTCAAACCAGAGAGGGAAAGATAGTCATGCTTTAACCCTCTCTGTACTGAAACAGACGATTAAGAATTGATATGAATCTGTTGAGTTACACACAATCTCCAGTTTCTCTAACGACTAATATGAATGATGGTACAATTTCTAACAGCTATTATCCAAATAAAAACTGTCTATTTATTTGCTGATTAATTTAATAGATAAGGTCTCAATTATACTATATTGCAGCCTTACCTAGGCAAACATTACAAAGAATTTATGGTGGTGTCAACAACACAAGTTATTGGTGTAAAATTATATGATTCCTCTGGATTAATTTATAAGTGTGTATTCAACCATATATATATTTCTAACAATTATACATATACGCATATATAGAAATTACATGCATATAGGTACAAAAATGTGTTCAATATTAATTTAAATTTGAAATGAAGCAATGACAATAAATCCATATGATCATGATTGAATTCGTTTGGTCACTCTAATATAAGCATGAATTATAAATAAAATAAACTGAAAAATATCTATTCAAAACCCTATCAGTATAACTTAATATTAGTAACCATACCGATAGGAAGGATCTTTGAATACAACATAAAAAATCAAACATAAAAACTGATAAGAAGCAGACAGGTCAAATTGAGGGCTGACATATGTCCTCATAAGATATAGATGTATAAGACCCCAAAAGGAACCTAAATCAACCCATAAGGCTATAGATACCCCAAAAGGGAAGGGAACTTATGAAAATTGGATTTTTTTGGGGGATAACATGGAACAGAACAGGACACACACCCAAAATTCTATAGTTTATATAAGTGTAAATATCTGTAGATTTGGACATCCTAAATTAATCCAGACAGGTGTAATCTAGGGCTTCATTTAGACCTTTAGGATGCAACGTATCTAACCTAAAGATTGTCGAAGTCAGAAAAATGTCTCTATGCACGTTGCCATATTTGCACCGCACACTGGTCCGTGCTGCGCATGCGTGCGCTCTCCCGTGGAGGCGCATACCCGCAATAGCGTGCACTCGCAGGCGCGGTATGCGTATTTACGGTAGAGTTTACGTAGTCGTAGCGTGCGACCCATTCGTTACAACTGTTCACAATTAATGTAGTTTATAGATCATGGTCCCTTTGATAGATTCTGAAAGTTTGGTTAAAATAGAATGTCCCTGAGCTGAGGAGTCCCTCTTTGCATCGTACGAAGGGTCTAACAGGAATCATACAGCAGTGTTTGGTACCCATCGGAAGAGTATTTAATTAGCAATATTCCGGTGTTGGTTTGGAGCGTATTAATTGCTCGTGCGAATAGTTATGGACATAAGAAGTTATGTCCATTTATTTATTATTATTTGTTCTTACTTAGTCATGCATCTGAACAGTTGGAGACAGGCATCAGTAGGTCTCAAATGTCTCTTTGACCTCAGAGATCCCCCAAACAATAGTTTGCATGTTAAGAGGGCCTCATATCTACACATGCATAAGGTAAACACAGGAATAGTAATTGAAGATCAATTGTACTCCAAATCAGTATCTTTCCCGCAGACGGAGTACAATAGCCTTTAATTACACTGAGCTTTTGAGACTCAATAAGGAGGGCCAACACCTGTGTTTACAAATGGGGCTGGATTTGTATACAGGAGAATGAGGGCTGAGATGTCATTGTCTCAACTGAAAGTGGACATCATGAATATAGAACAAAACCCAGACAGGATTCTGTTTTGTATTCGCCAAACAATAGCTTCTCACTAGACAGGAATGTGTTGGTCATCACCCATTGTGTTACATAACCAAGGCCACTGATGCAGCTGGCTCACATGCTGGGAGGGACACACACTTCCTGTGGTTGACACACCCCCACAGCTGGAATGCAGGTATGATATACCCACTGGAGATCACAGGGCTGACTGACACTCAGAACTAAGCTAGCATCAAGCAGCATGGCGGCTACATCCCCAGGACAGAATTCCTTCCCAAAGGCTAAGTATAGAATCACATGGCTATAGAAGGAAATATAGACATATTGCTTTCTGGTTTAAATAGGATATTGTAACTTGGCTGTGATGATTGTTGGGTGTTAGTGTTGGTGCCCTGTGGAATCTGTGATGGTAGCTGGGATCTTGTTAATCATAAATACCACCATGCAGTACTTTTGAATATGTGCTGGTAGCAATGGCAGGCTGATACTTGTGAGTACCTGGTGGTCTGGTCTTGTGATAACTCATATGCTCTGGTTATAGAGATACTGTGTTTGCTTGAAATTGTGAAAGGTGATTTAGATTGTTTGGAATTGTAAAATCAGAACATATGCATTGTTTTGAGGCTTGGACATTTTGGAATAAAATGGAGTCTAGCTTCTGCCCCATGCGGCATTGTAGGGACGATTGTGTAGCTGGGTGTTGTGTATATAGGGACAGGCAGCATGGGTAAGCTCAAGTACTTTCTAAACAAAGATTCTCAGCATTGATTAACTGCGCAGCGATTGTTCCTCACATGTGTAAGCTTCGCTGCAACCATATTGTCTTTTAATGTTATTGTGAGCCAATCTCTCTCTCTCTCTTGTCTTCTCATCTTCTCTTATTTCTCCTTAAACTTAACTGTATTGTATTGTAGTGTGTTTCCTGTATAGTTATCTGGTTAGGTGGTTTATGTTATACTGTAGTGTATCATTTGTACTGTGATTCCTTTTTGCAAGTATATTAGTTATAATACATAGTTAATAGGCTTTGGAACCTAAACCAGTATCTGTGTATTTTCTATAGTGTTAAGTGTTCACTTGAGCGTCGGTGACGCTCAAGCAGCTTTGTAGTTAGTCAGGTTACACAAGGTTGCACTTACACCCTGTACTCACATTAAGGTATTCAGTGTATTTCATTGGTATAAGGTTTTAACATAAAGGTATAGTGTTGTGAGCGTCTGCATCGCTGGTGACCTCCTCGTGGTCTCGAGCGTAGGCTACGCTACAGCGAATCATTCCCCTAGACATAACCAATAACGTGTCCTGTGATCACTGGGCCGTGAGCGAACGTGACGCTTGAGCGTCTCGCCTACGGCTTAGCGATCGTTACGCAGATAGCGTACCCATACGGTATTTCTTAAGCAAACAGCGTACAGTGTTCTTAGCTTCATAAAGGGTTGTTTATACGACAAAAGTATTTAGTATTGTCAATTGGGAACTCGTCCTATACTTCTCACATCTGCACTAGGTAGATCAGCAGACATTATCCCCCAGCAAAGGGTGGGAGATTGTCTCATAGTGCTGGCGGGATAAGCGTCTGCTTCGCTTAGATAAAGAGTGCTGAAGGAACCCGGTAACCGGAAGTAAGAACAAAACGCTTGTGTCCTTTTAAAACTGTTTATTTTTCTTTTGTCTTGCGTACGCACGCATATATCTGCATTTCTGTTTCATTTTCGTATATCACTATTCCTGTTTGCCAATTTTATAGTTGATAGAAAGTGCTAAAAAGAGATTTGCTGTTATTTCATAGTAGAGGTAATAGTTAAAGTATAGAACAACACACGGTTTGTCTGAGATACAAGGCAGTCAGTGTGGATTGCGGTAGATGATCAGGGATCATTTACATTGATAAAAATATATTGTGTTACGGTGGATCCTTTGCATTGCGTACACGTGTCGCTAACAAAGACTAGCGTACGCAATCCAAAAGGCAGACGCACGCAGTGTACATTACGCAACGTAGTGTCCGGTTACGCCCACGTAGCTCAAGTTGTGATAAAGTGAAGTAACGCAAAGGCGATAATTAACGCACAGCGGTAGATAACGCGAAGCGGTAAATAACGCAAATCTATTTTTGGAAAATCTGAAATTTAGTTTAACAGATCCTGCTCCTAATTGGTAACACTTTTGGCCTAAAGACAATTTCTGCGCAGAAATAGATATAGAAACAAAAGTGTACATGTGTTGAGTGAGTGTGTTTTGTATACAAAAGTTTATATAACTGTAAGGTGGAACCAAAAGGAAAGCCGGGTACTCGTCAAGGGACATACGTGTAAGTGACATATACGGTGGCTAGGGAGGCATCCCTGGTTAAATAATATTTGAGCATTAGAGTATAGCGGACCATAAGGTAACAAGACCAGGAGGTCATAAGGTAACAGACCAGGAGGTCATAAGGTAACAGACCAGGAGGTCATAAGGTAACAGGTAAAATAGACAAAGAGGTCCGCTATAAAAGTCCAGTGGCACAACGCCTGGGGTGTTGGTGCAGAACCCATATAGGCCATACAAGCTCTTGCTGAAGGAATCGCGGCCGGAAACATCGATTCCATTGATCTTTCAGTACATGACAAGTAGTGCTCGTGTACTGAACGATTGGACCGCACGTAATTGTGTGCAGTAGTTAGTAATCTGACCTAATACCATTAGAGTAAAGTGGTCACAAACGCTATTTGTACATTCTGACGTGATTTGTGTAATTTTTTATTTTTGGAAGGGAAGTTCGCTGGTCACTCAGGAACTATCCAACAACCGATACTTGCTGGGGAACGCGCCCCAGTAAATAAAGGTTCACAGGGGCCCTGGGTTGGGTACAGCAGCTCTGGTTACAGTGATTGCAGCACAGGCCAACGTGGGCGAGAAGTAAGTGGGGTACTTGATAAACCACCACCGCCGGCCTGCCCAAGGACATCTTGGTTTGTTTGTAAGGGTTCGCTGAAAACCTTGAGATAAAGATCCAAGGAGGAATAAGCAACGCCTGCAGATTATGGGGGCCATTTGTTCAGGTAGGGGGCGATCAACCTCGGTTCGGGTTGATTCAGAGAACCGACCAGTTGGGTCGGCACGATATGTAATGTGTGAAAAATACGGTAGTCACACAGAGGTTTTATGTGATGAATGGGAGAGAATGACTGTACAAGACAGGGACAAATTCCCAAGAATAGGTAGCTTCAGTCCAGTAGTGTTACAAAATTTAAGGAGGAGGATAAGTCTCATTGAACCAACGAAGAGACAAAATAAACATTATGAATATTTACAGTTATGGCACAGGAAAGTGAATTACAAAAAGAGTCTATTGACTTTTCTGACTCTTATCTTGAGAGGAGAGACAGTGGCATCAGGAGAGGGGTTGATTGCGGAGAGAAAGACACAAGGGTGAACAATAAAAACGCTCTTAGCAACTGTAATATAGATTATAAGAATAAGTGTAATAAATGTAACAATGATTATTGTAATACTGTTGAATGTACAACTATTAACCTGTGCAAGCTGCACCCCATGTCAAACCTCCCTCAGGAATACAAACAAGAAAGTGAGCCCAGAACGATGTCGGCACCTCTTCCAGAAGCCATCCTACAAGACATCCAGGTGGACACGACCAAATTGGTAAAGGCAATAATCAAACCCCCTAACGGAGGGTCAGGTGAGGTCGTGTCCACAGGTACGTACAATGTTTTATATCACGCACAAACAAATGTACCCCATATTATAAGACCAAAACAAGGTGATGTAATTGAGTTTAGTCCTGTCAGGGTGATCACAGTCCCCAATGGGAAGACTGACGATCAGGGAACCATTCCCGTCAAGGACAGTGCAATGCGCCATCCCTGGTCCCGGACAGAATTGAGATCAATCATGTCTGATTACCCAGATCCTAGGAAAGATCTAACTGTATGATAAAAGATTCACAGAAGGTATATCAACTCCCTAGACAACGACATAATCATGGTATCCAAGGAATCAGGTAGGTACAGGGAAAGCGGTTGATGGTGATGAGCATCCAAGCGTTTGAGGAGGCATCAAATCAACCAAAACCCCAGGCCATTGGCACATGGAGGAACTTAAGGATTTGTGATCTGTGCAAAAGAGAAGGGCATTGTGCTAGCAACTGTAATAACCCACATAAAGTTAGACCCCCTAGACCAAGAAATGAGCAAAATTACAATACACACCATTATAATCAAGGATCACATAGGCAGGAAAGGTGATTATTAGGAATGGAGGCAAGCCTGAAGTAACGGTTAATGAAGTGGGAGGTCATTCACTAAAGACACAGGAATGACCAGGTGAAAAGTTGTAAATGTATTTGTGAAAAATGTTTTTCTCTCCCTCTCTCTATCCCCATCTCTGACTAGTAGTGGTAAGAATTCACACATTGCATACCCACTTGGTCCTTGCAGAAGTCTACCAAACCCCAGCATGACCTCCGCCACAATGTATTTCTGGCCAGATACAGACAGTGGAGTAATGCAGGTGCTGGTGGGGAGGGACTGCTCAAGGAGACCAGTAGACACATAGATATGACAGCCTAATAAGTCTGACAATGTTTTTCTAATGCTAACAATGTTTTCTTACAATGTTTAAAAATGCTTTGTTTCTCTTTTCTTATTGATGGTTATTGTCGAGTTATGTAATGTATATATGCACATGAATTGTTCTCTATCTCTTTTGTTTTTTTTTATTTTCTCTCTCTTCTCACTCATGTTTCCATGGTTTAAAGATGCTATGTCACCCCTCAGTTGGACCAATGGTAATGCCAGATTTTTGCTCCTTACAGAAAGATCGTCGGTTAGGAAGGAATATTGCATCACCAGAATGATCGTTTTTGAAGACTGAGAGACAACACCTTTGAGAGGACAGCAGAACAAGAAGAACAACAAGACGAGAGAACTTATTATCGTAACGAGTTCTCTCCCCCTCAAACTGATTTTCTTATACCCCATTTACAAATTTCTTCTTTTCTCCTCCTGTAAGATGGACTTGCCCCAAGAGACTGTGATATGGATTTTTCCCGTTAACCATGATGTTGACCAGAGCAGTCTGTTTCGGTGAGAGTACCAGTGAGGTCGAGAAAGGATCCAGAAAGGTCCTGATGACTGAGACGGAGGTGTAAATTTCCAATAGCAACCCAATCACCAAGCAAAGGCGAGTACCGGGCACGATCTAACAACCATGTTATTTGTAAACAACTGTGAAGGAATGTTAGTTCAAAAAGAAAGTTGTATCTGTAGGCTCTGTAACAAAGAAATGCCAATCCAGTTTTAATATCCATATGGACCGGCATCCATTGAGTGACTATCACTCTCTAGTGGGTAACGTGTTAAACCAAACAGATTGTTGGGTATGCTCTCAAGTACCTCAGGGTCACAGCAAATCAGGGCTAGTACCATTTCCTTTAACGTTAGGGGAGGTACTTGAGCTAAGTGGTGGGAGACCGGTGGACCGGAGGTTTAATATCTCCAGCCCTCCTAGTTTGAAGCTCCACCAATACCATGTGGATAGGTCCCTCATATGTTTTAACATCTCCAATCCCAGAAAACCGGGAAATGTCATGGAGCAACCTTACCATGACCTTTTCACACAGAGCAGATAGAATGCCTACAGATACAGAGCTGGTACGCCACATAGCCAGTAGAGGAAAATCTTTCCGGTATCGATATACCTTAGGAAATAGGATTACTAGAGTTGGAGAGGTATCACCAGGATACTGTGCACATATCATACAAACTGATACGTGCATTAGGCAGATGGAAGAATTAGGGTCAGGAGATTTCACCTGGAAGGTTTGTAACATGGTCATGTCCTTCTCCGTCCCATATGTTCTCCCCGATGATGCATATTTCATATGCGGGAGAAAGGCGTACAAGTGGCTTGCCCCAAACTCTGAAGGATTGTGTTATATTGGAAAAGTATTGCCTGAAGTGATGACTGTTACACATGACAAAATGAAGGACATACACCGTGGTGCCCAAGCTCCTTATACTCACACTCATTACGAGCACCGAGTTAAAAGACAACTGTCAGAAAGGTTAGAGCATCCGGCCTCTGATCTTATCCATGAATCCACCGGGATTCAGGTTCTGGTAGCGTTAGATTTCACTCGTACCGCTCGAGGAGTGATGAATTATAGATACATTTCCGCACTCGCCAATTTGTTAGATAATATCACTGAAATGTATGATGACACGTTTAGATACACTGGAAGAGAACTTCAAGCCTACAAAACAGAACTAGTTCAGCATAGGATGGTTCTTAATTATCTTACAGCAGTAACAGGCGGATATTGTGTTACATTGGCAACACAGTACGGCATAAAGTGTTGCACGTATATCACAAATAGCACCGAGGATCCGGTAGAGGTCATAGACCAAAAGATGGACGATATTCTCCAATTGAAGTGGGAATTTCGTCGAAAACACAATCTCACCCTTGCTGCTGTAGATAATGAGCTGACTGGTTGGGTGTCATGGTTGAACCCGCGAAATTGGTTCTCCGGTTTAGGAGACTGGGCTCAAGGAGTCATAATGGATGTTGGAAAGTTTCTACTATGTATCTTGGGTGTCGTTATATCGATTGGATTGATATTTAGATGCAGGCAGGCTTTAATGAGGTGCAAACAAAGTACAAGAGTGATGAGCTTGAGGAGCGAGGAAACCGTAATTAACCTGGATTTGATTTATGACCCAATGATAGAAACCAGAATGTGATGAAAATGCGATTATACGGTCCGTTTCTTTCACCTGTTTTTCTGCTTTTCTCCAAACATACAAAGACCCCCTTGGACGAGGAAGTTGACGAGACGCTATACAGACAACAGACAAGCACCAAAGAAGAAGATTTGACAACTTTAAATATGGACACTTGATGAACTTTGCCATGGATCCCCAGTTTCCCTAGTATTTTTAAACTCACGCTAGCCCAACATTTTTGTAAATCTGATGGCACTGACAAAGCTTGTTGCTCATGCCTAAGGAGCAAAACAGCGCAAAGAAGACGACTCTCAACAGATACCGAACACAACTTCAACAACAGATGTACATTTCCCTGACATAGAATATCATTGCATTTTTCGTAAGTGTTCTTTATCTTCATCTCTACAACCCTCAGGTAACGACACACATAGTCGACAGGGAATACAGGCACAGATATCAGCAACCACATACCTCCCCCATTCATGTATCATCAACTAAAATGTGCATCCCCATTTTGTTACAACCATAGCCGAAATGAGCTCGGTAGAGTTTGACAGCCCATCCACAGACCCTTAGTACGGGATAAGAAGGAATTCAAATGTATACTTCGCAATACCTCGAAGCTTGATTTACCACACGTACGGCACGATGATACATGGCCCTCCAAACATGGACTCATACACACATGCTTCTACTCTCTCACTAGGTCATACCCTTTTCACACCTACTCCTCTCTTCTTCCTTACCCCACCATGGAAATCAATTAACCCCTGACTTACATTTTTCTCCTTAAACGTTTTGTGGCAGTTATTATTGACTGCCAAAGGGTGGACTGTCGAAGTCAGAAAAATGTCTCTATGCACGTTGCCATATTTGCACCGCACACTGGTCCGTGCTGCGCATGCGTGCGCTCTCCCGTGGAGGCGCATACCCGCAATAGCGTGCACTCGCAGGCGCGGTATGCGTATTTACGGTAGAGTTTACGTAGTCGTAGCGTGCGACCCATTCGTTACAACTGTTCACAATTAATGTAGTTTATAGATCATGGTCCCTTTGATAGATTCTGAAAGTTTGGTTAAAATAGAATGTCCCTGAGCTGAGGAGTCCCTCTTTGCATCGTACGAAGGGTCTAACAGGAATCATACAGCAGTGTTTGGTACCCATCGGAAGAGTATTTAATTAGCAATATTCCGGTGTTGGTTTGGAGCGTATTAATTGCTCGTGCGAATAGTTATGGACATAAGAAGTTATGTCCATTTATTTATTATTATTTGTTCTTACTTAGTCATGCATCTGAACAGTTGGAGACAGGCATCAGTAGGTCTCAAATGTCTCTTTGACCTCAGAGATCCCCCAAACAATAGTTTGCATGTTAAGAGGGCCTCATATCTACACATGCATAAGGTAAACACAGGAATAGTAATTGAAGATCAATTGTACTCCAAATCAGTATCTTTCCCGCAGACGGAGTACAATAGCCTTTAATTACACTGAGCTTTTGAGACTCAATAAGGAGGGCCAACACCTGTGTTTACAAATGGGGCTGGATTTGTATACAGGAGAATGAGGGCTGAGATGTCATTGTCTCAACTGAAAGTGGACATCATGAATATAGAACAAAACCCAGACAGGATTCTGTTTTGTATTCGCCAAACAATAGCTTCTCACTAGACAGGAATGTGTTGGTCATCACCCATTGTGTTACATAACCAAGGCCACTGATGCAGCTGGCTCACATGCTGGGAGGGACACACACTTCCTGTGGTTGACACACCCCCACAGCTGGAATGCAGGTATGATATACCCACTGGAGATCACAGGGCTGACTGACACTCAGAACTAAGCTAGCATCAAGCAGCATGGCGGCTACATCCCCAGGACAGAATTCCTTCCCAAAGGCTAAGTATAGAATCACATGGCTATAGAAGGAAATATAGACATATTGCTTTCTGGTTTAAATAGGATATTGTAACTTGGCTGTGATGATTGTTGGGTGTTAGTGTTGGTGCCCTGTGGAATCTGTGATGGTAGCTGGGATCTTGTTAATCATAAATACCACCATGCAGTACTTTTGAATATGTGCTGGTAGCAATGGCAGGCTGATACTTGTGAGTACCTGGTGGTCTGGTCTTGTGATAACTCATATGCTCTGGTTATAGAGATACTGTGTTTGCTTGAAATTGTGAAAGGTGATTTAGATTGTTTGGAATTGTAAAATCAGAACATATGCATTGTTTTGAGGCTTGGACATTTTGGAATAAAATGGAGTCTAGCTTCTGCCCCATGCGGCATTGTAGGGACGATTGTGTAGCTGGGTGTTGTGTATATAGGGACAGGCAGCATGGGTAAGCTCAAGTACTTTCTAAACAAAGATTCTCAGCATTGATTAACTGCGCAGCGATTGTTCCTCACATGTGTAAGCTTCGCTGCAACCATATTGTCTTTTAATGTTATTGTGAGCCAATCTCTCTCAAATCTCTCTCTCTCTCTTGTCTTCTCATCTTCTCTTATTTCTCCTTAAACTTAACTGTATTGTATTGTAGTGTGTTTCCTGTATAGTTATCTGGTTAGGTGGTTTATGTTATACTGTAGTGTATCATTTGTACTGTGATTCCTTTTTGCAAGTATATTAGTTATAATACATAGTTAATAGGCTTTGGAACCTAAACCAGTATCTGTGTATTTTCTATAGTGTTAAGTGTTCACTTGAGCGTCGGTGACGCTCAAGCAGCTTTGTAGTTAGTCAGGTTACACAAGGTTGCACTTACACCCTGTACTCACATTAAGGTATTCAGTGTATTTCATTGGTATAAGGTTTTAACATAAAGGTATAGTGTTGTGAGCGTCTGCATCGCTGGTGACCTCCTCGTGGTCTCGAGCGTAGGCTACGCTACAGCGAATCATTCCCCTAGACATAACCAATAACGTGTCCTGTGATCACTGGGCCGTGAGCGAACGTGACGCTTGAGCGTCTCGCCTACGGCTTAGCGATCGTTACGCAGATAGCGTACCCATACGGTATTTCTTAAGCAAACAGCGTACAGTGTTCTTAGCTTCATAAAGGGTTGTTTATACGACAAAAGTATTTAGTATTGTCAAGATCCATGATGATTCTCCTAAACAAAGTTTACGGAATCTGTCCCCCCCTCTTTTGGTGCTGGAAAATTGTTCCAAACCTATTACTGTCAAAGAAGATGGATCGCCATTATGTACTCTCGAATAATGGCGTGATACACTATGGGTTTGTAATTTTTTAATAATATTTAATCTATGTTCTCTAAACCTTGATTTAAGGGATCGGGTAGTTCTTCCTATATATTGAAGAGAACATGGACACTGCAATGCATATACACAGTATTCAGAATCGCAATTAATGAACTGTTTGATTTGAAAAGAGTTCCCATTAGCAGTAGATACAATAAATGACATTTTATTTCTCATATGTTTGCAAGTGAGACAGATTTGTTTGTTACAACGATAATTGCCCGAAGGTTTCAGGAATCAGCACGAGGGTAACTATTATTACTTGCTTTGCTTCTAATAATTTTATTGTGGAGCCATCTGTGGACATTTTATTTGATTCCACACTGGGACGCCAGTGTTAGAATCGATTGTTGCTCTTTGTATAGAGCCTTTTTCACTTAAGATATCCGATCTGCATTTTAGATACAGTGTATGCTGTTTAAACAGCACGTTTATAAAAGTTAGATACAGTGTTTCTATTTACACTTGCAAGAGGTGAAATACCTCCGGTTTTTATACTGCTATATATATATATGTATTGTTTGTCTTATTTACTTTGTTTTGTGTCATTAACTGTTTTATAAAATATTTTTCACTATAAAAAAGGTCAAGTTTCATTGAGTCAATCATTCTCCTTGCTAGACTGCACTTAATTAATCAATCAATTCAAAGTGATTTTTGGTGCGCAGAGCATTTCTTTCTCCTTTGTATTTTCATGATGTTAGCTTTCATAATGATGTAGTTTAATTGGCAGACTTAAATGGTTTTTGCAAGTATTTTGGAACATGTCGTGTCTGTCACAGGAATAATGTTTAATAAAATATTTACAAATACTTTAAATTTCTTATCTTCTTTATCCAACCAAGCCAACAACTCTATCATTCTCAGTGTTAAGTCATGGAACTGTAGGTTTCATATTTTGGAAGATTTGGAAGAAAATTATACTCATCCTGAATTTGTGTTCCCATTCAGTGTCGTGCCTGTCACATAATATTTGTACCTGTATAATTCTGATAATTACAGAATTAAACTTTCCTGTTACTTTAACAGTTAACTGAATGATTATAGTTTATAACTAGCATAGTTTGCAGAACTTCTGATATTTTATTAATTCAAAAAATAATCATTATTCTTGCAGTGAATCATTTGTCGTGTCTGTCACAAATGGAATTGCCCACTTGTATATAGGCTGTGACCGAGTCTCTATAGCGGGCAGAACAGAACTGGTATTGGGAAAAAGCCGCAGCTGCTACATTGTAGCATTTTGTATACAGATTCAGATACTCAGGGGTCTATTTACTAAGCCTTGGCTGGAGAGAAAGTCGCTCGAGATAAAGCACCAGCCAATCGGCTCCTGTCATTTCTCAAACACAGCCTGTGACATGACAATTAGGAGCTGATTGGCTGGTGCTTTATCTCCAGCGACTATCTCCATACAAAGTTTAGTAAATAGACCGCTCAGTCACACACAGACAAGTGTCGCATATTAATTTGATCAGCACAGTCTCATTGTGCGTCCTAGTCGCATTGCATCGCAACTACAGTAGATGCATAAAAAAGCAAAAAACATACGCCCCGACTCTAGAAGATTTCTAAACAACCTGGCATGACGAGAGGCAGTTTGGTGTGACTGCAGCAAAGATTTATGAGGACACACCTGTACATCTATCTAAAAATGCATATTGTGAGTAAAACATATCGTATAGTCTTATATATATTTGATTCATAATATTTGCTTTTAATTACAAAATGTATTTGACTTTATACAATGTCTTTTTTTTTTTTTTGTGGGCTGGACAGATTGAAACCACAATGTAAACATAAATAAGTACGTACCCCACCTTTCCTTTTTTGTCCTTGGTTTAACTTTTAGGCATATTTATTTTTTATTTGATTTTTTCTTCTTCAAGTTTTCTTCTTCAGGCCCCCATACATATACGATGGACTGTCTCAATTCCCTGACGCCTGAGTTGGGTATTGGGGATATTCAACATGTTGAAAATTCCGGATTTGCAGATGACAACCTAAAAAGTATAGAAATTGGCAAATCTGGGATTTTTAACATGCACAATTTCCCAGATGGATCACTGATCAATGTTTCCGATTGGGGGAATGCGCCTCAGATACACCTATGGGCCTCTATACATTCAGCGTCTCATTACTTAAGGTTAGCACTAAAGATTGCTTTTATGTTAAAGAAAGAAACAAAAAACTGCACTGCAATTTCGAGACAGATATACGAAGTGATCATGCTTGATAGACTAGTTAGATACAGGCTTCTTCTGACTGTATTACTTTTTTTTATTGTAGAAACACTTAACTATATAATTACTAATATCAATAATAAATACCCAATAATGCTGCCAATAATGGATAATAAGTTTTTGACAAATGTATATAAATAAAATGCTTATGCACTCATAATGAACACTGCTCACCAGAAGACGACCAGGCAGATTTCACAGATACTCTCCACAGAGTAATGAGTATGAGGGATCGATGGTATTAAGAAGTCATTTGAGTAGTATAAAATCACAGCAATTCCCCAGTGGGCAGACTCTGATGCCGGGTTGTATTCAAATGAAAGGTATAGTACCCGCATACACGGCTGCTCATAGAACACTTGTAGTGAATAAAATAAGATTTTACTCACCGGTAAATCTATTTCTCGTAGTCCGTAGTGGATGCTGGGACTCCGTAAGGACCATGGGAATAGCGGCTCCGCAGGAGACTGGTCACAACTAAAGAAAGCTTTAGGACTACCTGGTGTGCACTGGCTCCTCCCCCTATGACCCTCCTCCAGACCACAGTTAGGATACTGTGCCCGAAAGAGCTGACACAATAAGGAAGGATTTTGAATCCCGGGTAAGACTCATACCAGCCACACCAATCACACCGTATAACTCGTGATACTATACCCAGTTAACAGTATGAAAATTTAACTGAGCCTCTCAACAGATGGCTCAACAATAACCCTTTAGTTTAACAATAACTATATACAAGTATTGCAGACAATCCGCACTTGGTATGGGCGCCCAGCATCCACTACGGACTACGAGAAATAGATTTACCGGTGAGTAAAATCTTATTTTCTCTGACGTCCTAAGTGGATGCTGGGACTTCGTAAGGACCATGGGGATTATACCAAAGCTCCCAAACGGGCGGGAGAGTGCGGATGACTCTGCAGCAACGAATGAGCAAACTCAAGGTCCTCCTCAGCCAGGGTCTCAAATTTGTAGAATTTTGCAAAAGTGTTAGACCCTGACCAAGTAGCCGCTCGGCAAAGTTGTAAAGCCGAGACCCCTCGGGCAGCCGCCCAAGAAGAGCCCACCTTCCTTGTGGAATGGGCTTTTACAGATTTAGGATGCGGCAGTCCAGCCGCAGAATGCGCAAGCTGAATTGTGCTACAGATCCAGCGAGCAATCGTCTGCTTCGAAGCAGGAGCACCCATCTTGTTGGGTGCATACAGGATAAATAGCGAGTCAGTTTTCCTGACTCCAGCCGTCCTGGAAACATATATTTTCAAGGCCCTGACTACGTCCAGTAACTTGGAATCCTCCAAGTCCCTAGTAGCCGCAGGCACCACAATAGGTTGGTTCAAGCGAAAAGCTGATACCACCTTAGGGAGAAACTGGGGACGAGTCCTCAATTCTGCCCTATCCATATGGAAAATCAGATAAGGGCTTTTACATGACAAAGCCGCCAATTCTGACACACGCCTGGCCGAAGCCAAGGCCAACAGCATGACCACTTTCCACGTGAGATATTTCAAATCCACGGTTTTAAGTGGCTCAAACCAATGTGACTTTAGGAAATCCAATACCACGTTGAGATCCCAAGGTGCCACTGGAGGCACAAAAGGGGGCTGAATATGCAGCACTCCTTTAACAAATGTCTGAACTTCAGGCAGTGAAGCCAGTTCTTTCTGGAAGAAAATCGACAGAGCCGAAATCTGGACCTTAATGGAACCCAATTTTAGGCCCATAGTCACTCCTGACTGTAGGAAGTGCAGAAAACGGCCCAGCTGAAATTCCTCCGTTGGGGCCTTCCTGGCCTCACACCACGCAACATATTTTCGCCATATGCGGTGATAATGGTTTGCGGTTACTTCTTTCCTAGCTTTAATCAGCGTAGGGATGACTTCCTCCGGAATACCCTTTTCCTTCAGGATCCGGCGTTCAACCGCCATGCCGTCAAACGCAGCCGTGGTAAGTCTTGGAACAGACAGGGCCCCTGCTGCAGCAGGTCCTGTCTGAGTGGCAGAGGCCATGGGTCCTCTGAGATCAGTTCTTGAAGTTCCGGGTACCAAGCTTTTCTTGGCCAATCCGGAACAATGAGTATAGTTCTTACTCCTCTTTTTCTTATTATCCTCAGTACCTTGGGTATGAGAGGAAGAGGAGGGAACACATAACCGACTGGTACGCCCACGGTGTCACGAGAGCGTCCACAGCTATTGCCTGAGGGTCTCTCGACCTGGCGCAATATCTTTCTAGCTTTTTGTTGAGGCGGGACGCCATCATGTCCACCTGTGGCCGTTCCCAACGGTTTACAATCAGCTGGAAAACTTCTGGATGAAGTCCCCACTCTCCAGGGTGGAGGTCGTGCCTGCTGAGGAAGTCTGCTTCCCAGTTGTCCACTCCCGGAATGAACACTGCTGACAGTGCTAACACGTGATTTTCCGCCCATCTGAGAATCCTTGTGGCTTCTGCCATCGCCATCCTGCTTCTTGTGCCGCCCTGTCGGTTTACATGGGCGACCGCCGTGATGTTGTCTGACTGAATCAGTACCGGCTGGTTTTGAAGCAGGGGTCTTGCTTGACTTAGGGCATTGTAAATGGCCCTTAGTTCCAGAATATTTATGTGTAGTGAAATCTCCTGGTTTGACCATAGTCCCTGGAAATTTCTTCCCTGTGTGACTGCCCCCCAGCCTCGAAGGCTGGCATCCGTGGTCACCAGGATCCAGTCCTGTATGCCGAATCTGCGGCCCTCTTGAAGATGAGCACTCTGCAGCCACCACAGCAGAGACACCCTGGTCCTTGGAGACAGGGTTATCCACCGATGCATCTGAAGATGCGATCCGGACCACTTGTCCAACAGGTCCCACTGAAAAGTTCTTGCATGGAACCTGCCGAATGGAATTGCTTCGTAGGAAGCTACCATCTTTCCCAGGACTCGCGTGCAGTGATGCACCGACACCTGTCTTGGTTTCAGGAGGCCTCTGACTAGAGATGACAGCTCCTTGGCTTTCTCCTCCGGGAGAAACACTTTTTTCTGGTCTGTGTCCAGAATCATCCCCAGGAACAGTAGACGCGTCGTAGGGACCAGCTGTGACTTTGGAATATTTAGAATCCAACCGTGCTGTTGTAGCACCTCCTGAGATAGTGCTACCCCGACCAACAACTGCTCCCTGGACCTCGCCTTTATCAGGAGATCGTCCAAGTACGGGATAATTAAAACTCCCTTTCTTCGAAGGAGTATCATCATTTCGGCCATTACCTTGGTAAATACCCTCGGTGCCGTGGACAGACCGAACGGCAACGTCTGGAATTGGTAATGACAATCCTGTACCACAAATCTGAGGTACTCCTGGTGAGGATGGTAAATGGGGACATGCAGGTAAGCATCCTTGATGTCCAGGGATACCATGTAATCCCCCTCGTCCAGGCTTGCAATAACCGCCCTGAGCGATTCCATCTTGAACTTGAATTTTTTTATATATGTGTTCAAGGATTTCAAATTTAAAATGGGTCTCACCGAACCGTCCGGTTTCGGTACCACAAACATTGTGGAATAGTAACCCCGTCCTTGTTGAAGGAGGGGCACCTTGACTATCACCTGCTGGGAATACAGCTCGTGTATTGCCTCTAACACAGCCTCCCCGCCTGAGGGAGTTGTTGGCAAGGCAGATTTGAGGAAACGGCGGGGGGGAGGCGTCTCGAATTCCAGCTTGTACCCCTGAGATACTACTTGAAGGATCCAGGGATCCACCTGTGAGCGAGCCCACTGATTGCTGAAATTTTTGAGACGGGCCCCCACCGTACCTGGCTCTGCCTGTGGAGCCCCAGCGTCATGCGGTGGTCTTAGAGGAAGCGGGGGAGGGCTTTTGCTCCTGGGAACTGGCTGTCTGCTGCAGCTTTTTTCCTCTACCTCTGGGCAGAAAGGACGCACCTTTAACCCGCTTGCCCTTATGGGGCTGAAAGGACTGTACCTGATAATATGGTGCTTTCTTTGCTTGTGAGGGAACATGGGGTAAGAATGCTGACTTCCCAGCTGTCGCTGTGGAAACGAGGTCCGAGAGACCATCCCCAAACAACTCCTCACCTTTATAAGGCAAAACTTCCATGTGCCTTTTAGAATCTGCATCACCTGTCCACTGCCGAGTCCATAAACCTCTCCTGGCAGAAATGGACATTGCACTTATTTTAGATGCCAGCCGGCAAATATCCCTCTGTGCATCTCTCATGTATAAGACTGCGTCTTTTATATGCTCTATGGTTAGCAATATAGTGTCCCTGTCTAAGGTATCAATATTGTCTGACAGGGAATCTGACCACGCAGCTGCAGCACTGCACATCCATGCTGAAGCAATAGCTGGTCTCAGTATAATACCTGTGTGTGTATATATAGATTTCAGAATAGCCTCCTGTTTTCTATCAGCAGGCTCCTTTAGGGCGGCCGTATCCGGAGACGGTAGTGCCACCTTCTTTGACAAGCGTGTGAGCGCTTTATCCACCCTAGGGGATGTTTCCCAACGTGACCTATCCTCTGGCGGGAAAGGGTACGCCATTAGTAACCTTTTAGAAATTACCAGTTTTTTATCGGGGGAAGCCCACGCTTCTTCACACACTTCATTTAATTCCTCAGATGGGGGAAAAACCACTGGAAGCTTTTTCTCCCCAAACATAATACCCTTTTTTGTGGTAGCTGGGTTAATATCAGAAATGTGCAACACATTTTTCATAGCCTCAATCATATAACGTGTGGCCCTATTGGAAGTTACATTAGTCTCATCGTCGTCGACACTGGAGTCTGTATCCGTGTCGACATCTGTATCCGCCATCTGAGGTAGCGGGCCTTTTAGAGCCCCTGATGGCTTTTGAGACGCCTGGGCAGGCACGGGCTGGGAAGCCGGCTGTCCCATATTTGGTATGTCGTCACACCTTTTATGTAAGGAGTTGACACTTTCACGTAATTCCTTCCATAAATCCATCCACTCAGGTGTCGGCCCCGCAGGGGGTGACATCCCATTTATCGGCACCTGCTCCGCCTCCACATAAGCCTCTTCATCAAACATGTCGACACAGCCGTACCGACACACCGCACACACACAGGGAATGCTCTGACAGAGGACAGGACCCCACAAAGCCCTTTGGGGAGACAGAGGGAGAGTATGCCAGCACACACCAGAGCGCTATATAACACAGGGATGAACACTATAACCGAGTGATTTTCCCTTATAGCTGCTTATATATCACTACTGCGCCTAAATTTAGTGCCCCCCCCTCTCTTTTTTACCCTTTTGTTGCTTGAAACGGCAGGGGAGAGCCTGGGAGCGATCCTTCCAGCGGAGCTGTGAGGGAAAAATGGTGCCAGTGTGCTGAGGGAGATAGCCCCGCCCCTTTTTCGGCGGGCTTCTCCCGTTTTTTTCTGGAACTCTGGCAGGGGTATTTTTCACATATATAGCCTCAGGGACTATATATTGTGATTTTTTTTGCCAGCCAAGGTGTTAATATTGCTGCTCAGGGCGCCCCCCCCCAGCGCCCTGCACCCATCAGTGACCGGAGTGTGAGGTGTGCATGAGGAGCAATGACTACCTTGTTGAAGACCGAAGTCTTCTGCCGCCGATTTTCCGGACCATCTTCTTGCTTCTGGCTCTGTAAGGGGGACGGCGGCGCGGCTCCGGACGATCGAGGTCGGGCCCTGTGTTCGATCCCTCTGGAGCTAATGGTGTCCAGTAGCCTAAGAAGCCCAAGCTAGCTGCAAGCAGGTAGGTTCGCTTCTTCTCCCCTTAGTCCCTCATAGCAGTGAGTCTGTTGCCAGCAGATCTCACTGAAAATAAAAAACCTAAAATTATACTTTCTTTTCTAGAAGCTCAGGAGAGCCCCCAGTGTGCATCCAGCTCAGCCGGGCACAAGATTCTAACTGAGGTCTGGAGGAGGGTCATAGGGAGAGGAGCCAGTGCACACCAGAGAAAATAAGATTTTACTCACCGGTAAATCTATTTCTCGTAGTCCGTAGTGGATGCTGGGACTCCGTAAGGACCATGGGGATTAGCGGCTCCGCAGGAGACTGGGCACAACTAAAGAAAGCTTTAGGACTACCTGGTGTGCACTGGCTCCTCCCACTAAGACCCTCCTCCAGACCTCAGTTAGGATACTGTGCCCGGAAGAGCTGACACAATAAGGAAGGATTTTTGAATCCCGGGTAAGACTCATACCAGCCACACCAATCACACCGTATAACTCGTGATACTATACCCAGTTAACAGTATGAAATATAACTGAGCCTCTCAACAGATGGCTCAACAATAACCCTTTAGTTAAGCAATAACTATAAACAAGTATTGCAGACAATCGGCACTTGGGATGGGCGCCCAGCATCCACTACGGACTACGAGAAATAGATTTACCGGTGAGTAAAATCTTATTTTCTCTGACGTCCTAAGTGGATGCTGGGACTCCGTAAGGACCATGGGGAATATACCAAAGCTCCCAAACGGGCGGGAGAGTGCGGATGACTCTGCAGCACCGAATGAGCAACCTCTAGGTCCTCCTCCGCCAGGGTATCAAACTTGTAGACTCTTGCAAAAGTGTTAGAACCCGACCAAGTAACAGCTCGGCAAAAGTTGTAAAGCCGAGACCCCTCGGGCAGCCGCCCAAGAAGAGCCCCTTTCCTCGTGGAATGGGCTTTTACCGATTTAGGGTGCGGCAGTCCAGCCGCAGCATGTGCAAGTTGAATCGTGCTACAGATCCAGCGAGCAATAGTCTGCTTAGAAGCAGGAGCACCCAGCTTGTTGGGTGCATACAGGATAAATAGCGAGTCAGTTTTCCTGACTCCAGCCGTCCTGGAAACATATACTTTTCAGGGCCCTGACTACGTCCAGTAACTTGGAATCCTCCAAGTCCCAAGTAGCCGCAGGCACCACAACAGGTTGGTTCACATGAAAACTGATACCACCTTAGGAAGGAATTGGGAACGAGTCCTCAATTCCGCCTTAGCCATAGAAAACACAGATAAGGGCTTTTGTATGACAAAGCCGCCAATTCTGATACACGCCTGGCCGACGCCAAGGCCCACAGCATGACCACTGTCTACGTGAGGTATTGTAGCTCCACGGATTTAAGTGGCTCAACCCAATGCGACTTCAGGAAATCCAACACAACGTTGAGATCCCACGGTGCCACTTGAGGCACAAACGGGGCTGACTATGCAGCACTCCCTTAACAAAAGTCTGAACTTCAGGCAGTGAAGCCAGTTCTATTTTGGAAGAAATCGATAGAGCCGAAATCTGGACCTTAATGGAACTCAATTTTAGGCCCATAGTCACCTCTGACTGTAGGAAGTGCAGAAATCGACCTAGCTGAAATTTCTCCTTTGGGGCCTTCCTGGCCTCACAGCACGCAACCTATTTCCGCCATATGCGGTGATAATGGTTTGCGTTCACGTCTGTCCTAGCTTTAAATAGCGTAGGGATAACTTCCTCCGGAATGCCCTTTTCCTTCAGGATCCGGCGTTCAACCGCCAGGCCGTCACACGCAGCCGCGGTACGTCTTGGAACAGACAGGCCCCCTGCTGCAGCAGGTCCTGTCTGAGCGGCAGAGGCCATGGGTCCTCTGAGATCATTTCTTGGAGTTCTGGGTACCAAGCTCTTTTTGGCCAACCCGGAACAATGAGTATAGTTCTTACTCCTCTCCTTCTTATTATTCTCATTACCCTGGGTAAGAGAGGCAGAGAAGGGAACACATACACCAACTGGTACACCCACGGTGTTACCAGAGCGTCCACAGCTATCGCCTGAGGGTCCCTTGACCTGGCGCAATATCTTTGTAGCTGTTTGTTGAGGCGGAACGCCATTATGTCCACCTGTGGCCTTTCCCAACGGTGTACAATCATTTGGAAGACTTCTGGATGAAGTCCCCACTCTCCCGGGTGGAGGTCGTGTCTTCTGAGAAAATCTGCTTCTCAGTTGTCCACTACGGGAATGAACACTGCTGACAGTGCTAACACATGATTTTCCGCCCATCGGAGAATCCTTGTGGCTTCTGCCATCGCCATCCTGCTTCTTGTGCCGCCCTGTCGGTTTACATGAGCGACCGCCGTGATGTTGTCTGACTGGATCAGCACCGGCCGGTGTTGAAGCAGGGGTCTAGCCTGACTTAGGGCATTGTAAATGGCCCTTAATTCCAGACTATTTATGTGTAGGGAAGTCTCCTGACTTTTCCATAGCCTTGGAAGTTTCTTCCCTGTGTGACTGCCCCCCAGCCTCGAAGGCTGGCATCCGTGGTCACCAGGACCCAGTCCTGTATGCCGAATCTGCGGCCCCCTAGAAGATGAGCACTCTGCAGCCACCACAACAGCGACACCCTGGCCCTTGGAGACAGGGTTATCCGCCGATGCATCTGAAGATGCGACCCGGACCACTTGTCCCACAGATCCCACTGGAAGATCCTTGCATGGAACCTGGCGAATGGAATTTCTTCGTAAGAAGCTACCATCTTTCCCAGGGCTCGCGTGCATTGATGCACCGACACCTGTATCTGTATTAGGAGGTCTCTGTCTAGAGACGACAACTCCTTGGACTTCTCCTCCAGGAGAAACCCTTTTTATCCTGTTCTGTGTCCAGAACCATACCCAGGAACAGTAGACGCATCGTAGGAACCAGCTGCGACTTTGGAATATTCAGAAACCAGCCATGCTGTTGTAGCACTTCCCGAGATAGTGCTACTCCGACGAACAACTGCTCCCTGGACCTCGCCTTTATAAGGAGATCGTCCAAGTACGGGATAATTATTTCGACCATTACCTTGGTAAATACCCTCGGTGCCGGGGACAGACCAACGGCAACGTCTGGAATTGGTAATTACAATCCTGTACCACAATTTTGAGGTACTCCTGGTGAAGAGGGTAAATAGGGACATGCAGGTAAGCATCCTTGATGTCCAGTGATACCCTGAAATTCTCCAGGCTTGCAATAATCGCCCTGAGCGATTCCATTTTGAACTTGAACCTTCGTATATAAGTGTTCAAGGCTTTCAATTTTAGAATGGGTCTCACCGAACCGTCTGGTTTCGGTATCACAACATTTTTGGAATAGTAACCCCCGCCTTGTTGAAGGAGGGGTACCTTGATTTCACCTGCTGGAAGTACAGCTTGTGAATTGCCGCCAGTACTACCTCCGAGGGCAGCAGGCAAGGCTGATGTGAGGTAACGGCGAGGGAGTCACCTCGAACTCCAGCCTGTATCCCTGTGATACTATTTGCAGAACCTAGGGATCCACCTGTGGGAAAGCCCACTGGTCCCTTAAGTTCCCGAGACGCGCCCCTACCGCACCTGTCTCCACCTGTGGAGCTCCAGCGTCATGCGGTGGACTCAGAGGAAGCAGGGGAAGATTTTTGATCATGGGAACTGGCTGCTGGTGCAGCTTTTTCCTTCTTCCCTTGTCTTAGTGCAGAAAGGAAGCGCCTTTGACCCGCTTGCTTTTCTGAAGCAGAAAGGACTGTACCTGAAAATACGGTGCTTTCTTAGGCTGTGAGGAAACCTGAGGTAAAATTTTTTTCTTCCCAGCTGTTGCTGTGGATACGAGGTCCCAGAGACCATCCCCAAACAATTCCTCACCATTATAAGGCAGAATCTCCATGTGCCTTTTACAGGCAGCATCACCTGTCCACTGCCGGGTTTCTAATACCCTCCTGGCATAATGGACATTACATTAATTCTGGATGCCAGCCGGCAAATATCCCTCTGTGCATCCTTTATATATATAAGACGACGTCTTTAATATGCTCTATGTTAGCCAAATATTATCCCTGTCTTAGAGTATTATATTATCTGACAGGGTATCAGACCACGCTGCAGCAGCACTATTTATGCTGAGGCAATTGCAGGTCTCAGTATATAACCTGAGTGTGTATATACAGACTTCAGGATAGCCTCCTGCTTTTTATCAGCAGGCTCCTACAAGGTGGCCGTATCCTAAGACGGCAGTGCCACCTTTTTTGACAAACGTGTGAGCGCCTTATCCACCCTAAGGGATATCTCCCAACGTGACCTATCCTCGGGCGGGAAAGGGTACGACATCAGTAACTTTTTAGAAATTACCAGTTTCTTATCGGGGGAACCCACGCTTCTTTACACACTTCATTCATTCATCTGATGGGGGAACAAAACACTGGCTGCTTTTTCTCCCCAAAAATAAAACCCCTTTTATGTGGTACTTGGGTTCATGTCAGAAATGCGTAACACATTTTTCATTGCCGAGATCATGTAACGGATGTTCCTAGTGGATTGTGTATATGTCTCAACCTCGTCGACACTGGAGTCAGACTCCGTGTCGACCTCTGTGTCTGCCATCTGAGGTAACGGGCGTTTTTCTGAGCCCCTGATGGCCTTTGAGACGCCTGGGCAGGCGCGGGCTGAGAAGCCGTCTGTCCCACAGCTCATCCATCCTTTTATGTAAGGAGTTGACATTGTCGGTTAATACCTTCCACCTATCCATCCACTCTGGTGTCGGCCCCACAGGGGGCGACATCCCATTTATCGGCCTCTGCTCCGCCTCCACGTAACCTTCCTCATCCAACATGTCGACACAGCCGTACCGACACACCGCACACACACAGGGAATGCTCTGACTGAGGACAGGACCCCACAAAGTCCTTTGGGGAGACATAGAGAGAGTATGCCAGCACACACCAGAGCGCTATATAATGCAGGGATTAACACTATAACTGAGTGATTTTCCCCCCAATAGCTGCTTGTATACATATATTGCGCCTAAATTTAGTGCCCCCCTTCTCTTTTTAACCCTTTGAGCCTGAAAACTACAGGGGAGAGCCTGGGGAGCTTTCTTCCAGCTGCACTGTGAAGAGAAAATGGCACCAGTGTGCCGAGGGAGATAGCTCCGCCCCTTTTTCGCGCTTTTTTATGGAATCTGGCAGGGGTATTTATCACATATATAGCCTCTGGGGCTATATATTGTGATTATTTGCCAGCCAAGGTGTCTTATATTGCCCTCAGGGCGCCCCCCCCCCCTGCACCCATCAGTGACCGGAGTGTGAGGTGTACATGAGGAGCAATGGCGCACAGCTGCAATGCTGTGCGCTACCTTGGTGAAGACCGAAGTCTTCTGCCGCCGATTTTCCGGACTCTTCATGCTTCTGGCTCTGTAAGGGGGACAGCGGCGCGGCTCCGGGAACGAACACCAAGGTCGGGTCCTGCGGTCGATCCCTCTGGAGCTAATGGTGTCCAGTAGCCTAAGAAGCCCAAACTACCACCTGTTAGGTAGGTTCGCTTCTTCTCCCCTTAGTCCCTCGTTGCAGTGAGTCTGTTGCCAGCAGATCTCACTGTAAAATAAAAAACCTAAATATACTTTCTTTCTAGGACAGGCCCGGCCAACCTGTGGCTCTCCAGCTGTTGTAAAACTACAAGTCCCATCATGCTTTGCCACAGTTTTGCTATCAGGGAATGCTAAACTGTGGCAGGGCATGCTGGGATGTGTAGTTTCACAACATCTGGAGAGCCACAGGTTGGCCAGGCCTGTTCTAGGAGCTCAGGAGAGCCCCTAGTGTGCATCCAGCTCAGCCGGGCACAGAAATCTAACTGAGGTCTGGAGGAGGGTCTTAGTGGGAGGAGCCAGTGCACACCAGGTAGTCCTAAAGCTTTCTTCAGTTGTGCCCAGTCTCCTGCGGAGCCGCTAATCCCCATGGTCCTTACGGAGTCCCAGCATCCACTTAGGACGTCAGAGAAATAATGTGCAGCACTGATCACTCCGGGCCAGCTGTCGCTGTGCTCAGTATTACAGCATTTCAGCCGTCACAATAAGCCTGTATCTAATTGGTCTATCAAGCACCGTCACCTAATTTATTTCTCTCACCATTTCAGCGCAGTTTTTTCTCGCTACTAGCATTCAAATTAGGTTTCTGTCAAAAAAAGGTTTTGTCGCTAGGTCATGGATGGCTCCTGAGGGACCGGAAGTGACAGCTTGGCTGTCACTGGTTCGCCTTACCGTCCAACACGAAAAATATGTCCATATTGCTCGGGCGACAGAATCTAAATTTAATAGTATATGGGGTCATTGGCTCGAGTCTAGGTACGCAAGGCCACCAACTCGGGGAAACAATTCACCAGTTCTGGGCCCAATCTAGTGATGTATAAACAATTATGGCTGTTTGCTATGCTAGAATGGAGAATATTAAAGCCCCTTTCCTCCTCTTAAGTTTTTTCTTTATGTTCAGTCGATACAACACCCCTCTCTTTGTCTCTCTATTGTCTTTCTCTGGTTCTATTTTGAAAGGTTGTCTTTTTCATTAATATGCATAACTAATATATCATAACAATTCTTCTTTTGTGTTGATGACTAGTGTGTCATTGACTTTCTTGTCAGTTGCTGATGCCTACTATCATTTAACATTCATCACCTTGACCTGTTTGTGTTTGTTGTTTTCTTTGTATGGTATGGTATGTTATTAATACTATTGCATAACTCAATAAATAGGACTCAATACAAATTAAGCCTTCATATTAGAATACGTATTTATACCCAAGATACTTGCACAGTGAATTTTCATTATATGTGTTTTTACATGCGAGTTGAATTCCTTCATGTGCTAGAACGTGTTACTTAATATCTATGGTTATATGTTATTAGTCCGTTTTACAAATACCCTAAATAAAGCAGTGGTATATGCTATTTACATATACAAAAAATCATGATAGTGTATGCATTTAAACCAGATTTGACTTTTTGGTGCCCTGCGCCAGGGAGAGAATTGGCGCCTCCCCCCCATTTTTCCAATAGAGACATAAAGCGCATGCCTCATGGGGAAGGGGCATGACAAGACTGATCCCAGAGAAAGCCCATGCTATGATGCCCACACATACATACACACACACACACACACACACACACACACACACAATTATAGACCACTGCAATAGATTTGGACACAAATCCTCTTTATACCACATTCATGTACTTAACTTGAGAGCTCGTTGTTATTCAGTTGCAATACCCTATATTAAATAACAATTTTCAATATACTGCCAAACCCAGGATTCAAACCTATAACCTGCTGAATTTTAGTCAAGCACCCTACTCATTGAGCCGTTTGATCCTGCATAAAAACTATGAGAAAGCTGGTATAAAGCTGGTACCTTGTAAAAAAAATAATCAGCATTGCAGTTAAGCAGATCTATGTAGTGTGCAGCCACACATACAATCTCTTGCAGTCACACACTATATAGAAACATAGAATTTGACGGCAGATAAGAACCACTTGGCCCATCTAGTCTGCCCATTTTTTTTTATCCTTTAGGTAATCGTAACCCTCTTTGAACCCTAATTCTTTGTAAGGATATTCATATGCCTTTCCCAAGCATGTTTAAACTGCTCCACAGTCTCAGCCTCTACCACCTCTGATGGGAGGCTATTCCACTTATCCACTACCCTTTCTGTGAAATAATTTTTCCTTAAATTTCCCCCGAACCTGCCTCCCTCTAGTTTCAGTTTATGTCCTCGAGTTCTAATACTTCTCTTCCTTTGAAAAATGTTTCCCTCCTGAACTTTGTTAAAACCTTTGGTATATTTGAAAGTTTCTATCATGTCTCCCCTTTCCCTTCTCTCCTCCATACTATACATGTTAAGATCTTTTAGCCTTTCCGGGTAAGTTTTGTGATGTAGGCCATGCACCATTTTAGTTGCCCTTCTTTGTACACTCTCTAATGTATTTATATCCTTCTGGAGATATGGTCTCCAGAACTGGACACAGTATTCCAGATGAGGCCGCACCAATGACCTATACAGTGGCATTATTACTTCTCTTTTCCTGCTACTGATTCCTCTCCCTATGCAACCAAGCATCTGACTTGCCTTTCTCATTGCTTTGTTGCATTGCTTTCCTGCCTTTAAGTCACTTAAAATAGTGACTCCTAAATCCCTTTCCTCCTCAGTAGTTTCCATTATAGTACCCTTGATACTATATTTAGCCTTTGGGTTTTTGAGACCCAAGTGCATGATTTTGCATTTTTTTAGCATTAAACTGTAGTTGCCATGTTCTTGACCATTTTTCAAGCCTAGCTAGGTCATCAATCATTTGTTTTACCCCTCCTGGTGTGTCTACCCTGTTGCATATCTTTGTATCATCTGCAAAAAGGCATACTTTCCCTTCAATACCATTTGCAATGTCACCAACAAAGATATTAAAGAGAACTGGTCCGAGTACAGATCCCTGGGGTACTCCACTGGTAACATTTCCCTCCATAGATTGCACTCCATTTACTACAACTGTCTGTTTCCTATCCTGCAACCAGGTTCTTATCCATTTAACTATTCTATAATCCACCCCCACGCTTTCACGTTTATTTAGCAGTCTGCGATGTAGACCTGCTCAGCCGCAATGCTGATATTTTTTTTTACAAAGTACAAGGCTAGCTACAAATAGAATTCTCTAGCTTAGAATTCTCTACCTTTCTATGCAAGGGCAGATAGCTCAAGGAATATATTGTCTGACTGCAATGCCACAGGCAATGGGGTTGAATCCCAGGTATGTCAGCATTTTGTAATGTAATAAGTAAAGTGTGACTAAATAACAAAAAGATCTCAAATTGAGTTCATGATTGTTGTATAGGTATTAGCGACAAAAGGGGTCAGGGTAGGAGACGGGTGGTCAGAAGATGCTGGGCTTCAAAAAGGGGGGAAGCTGCAAGTGAAAGTTATTAAAACAGATAATTGACAAGTGCTTCCAACTGCGCCTGCTACCCTGCAGCGCTATGTGCGGTGCCCCCTCCGCACACACCTAGTTACAGCCCTGCTTTATCTACACTTATTTGATCTAAAATTGATAGGTTCCTTACACTAGTTTCAGTTCAATAGATCTACAGTAAGAAAGTCTACAATGCATAGGTCAACACCAAATGGTCAACAGTGAAAATGTTGACATGGACATAAGGTCAACATGGTCATTAGGTTGACATCAAAAAGTTGGACAGGTACAAAAGACTGACAACATTTTAATTTTTGTATTTTTTACCGTCACAGGAAAAACAGGAAACCGCAATTAGTGTAATGCTTTGCTCGCCATGCTTCGGGCAAAGTGCCTCGCTCCGCTACTGCTGCGCTCCACACAGGTTACAATTCCCAATTGTAGCCCAGCGGGTGAAATGAGCGACGTGATAGATTGGCCTGCATGCAGGCCAATCTAGCACCGGCGATAGCCCCGCGCATCGCTACCGCTGAGGGGGGTACACACGAGTGACTTGTGCTTAAAATCTAAGCAATCTAGCCAGATTTCTTAGATTTTAAGCATGATCTCTCCGTGAGTACCCCCCTTTACCATGTCTATAGATCACATACCCTTTCAATATAGATTTTAATCTTTCACTTTTTCTTCCTTCATCCATATTCCAAGCATGTAACAATAAAAACAATCTAGTGCAAACACAGTAGATATCAAAGAGATAAATGTTTTTATTAATCAACTCACATTTTAAGGTCTACAAAGGCATGTACAGTAACCGAGAGCTAACATTTATATTTCCTAATGGGACTCGTACTAGAACAGTGATGTAATGAGGCATGTAAGCAAGTTTCAATCAATGGTTAAGTCGATCCCAGCTTTGACACACTCCCAGAAGTCCTGGATAGTTAACAATTCTTGTCAAAGAAACCACAGAACCGTGGCCACCTTTCATTAAACTGGCTAAGTATTTTTCAACAGGTACAGTACGACTCAACATACAGAGTACCTTTCCCACAAGGTACATGTACCAGCTGAAAAAGATGTTAAGCATAAAAAAAACTTATGCAAGAGTTTTTATTTTTGACAAGAATGTAAACATCTAGGACCTTAAGGAAGAGTTGGGATCGATTTGATCCAACTGAATGAATTGCATTCATTTGTTGCAGGTTTTCTGATCACCTGCAACAAAAAGATTCTCTGTTTGTCCCAAGATGCTTTGCTGCAACGTAGTAAGATTTTAAAATGAACAACAATAATAATAATAATAAAACAAAAAAAAAAGTATTGCTTAAAGATCTCTGCGTATAACATATAAGAAGTAGTCAAGCTTTTCTGGAGATAGTCCAGCTTTAATAATAGCATCTTAGGAGAAACAGAATATTTTGTTGTGAATGACCATACAAGCCAGTACACCTGCAACAAGATCACCAGTTCTTGTAAACAACAAAAACCGTGCAGCCATGGATAAGTTTCGATACGCTCCACATCTTTTTCAACAGGTAAATAACTGTACCTGTTGAAAAAGATGCTCAGTATGCCAAATGGGTCCTGTATCTGCTGAGAAAGACACTCAACCCGAGTACTGAAATGCGTTGAGGTTCTGAAGTTTTTTTTTTTTATTACAAGAACTGGTGACCCATGAGGGATTGCAGTGAGGCTTGGATACATCTGAATATCTGTGTATGCAGAAAAACACTGAGGGTGCATTCACCAGATTTAAACTGTACAAACATAATGTCATAAGCAGACTTGTGCTTTTGCACACCCTTAATCTATATATATCTTTTCTGAACATGCATCATTGAGGTGGATTTCCAATGCATCCTCCACATCCTAATTACTTCATCTTAATAAGAGCTGCAGGATCTTAGTCTAGCACCCCAGTGTTAACGAGCACCTGGCCAAGAATCTCAAGGTTCACATCTGTAAAGATAGAAAAAATAAAATGATCAGTGAAATACTAGTTTGTTACGGCATAGTTGTAGATTCCACAAAGAAGAAAATCAGCAAATGATGATGATCATTTGCAGAAAGTGATGGAGAATAGTATTCAAGCCTGTGACAGCACTCACCTATCACATTATCTAGACCACGATAAACATGCCTGATCAAATGAGTTATCAAAAATGACAGAAACAAAAGTTTTATTATATATCCTTTGAAGCATATCCTAAATAATAACACCCAATAAAATACCGCTAGTGGTATGCAGTCATCAAGGCACCAGTCGTCATGTTGTGTCCCTAGCATTCGTGATAGACTCACCATACAAGCACATTGACAACATTTCATTATTGTCGGCATGTTTACTGTTGACATAACCACCATGTTGACAATGTAATGTCAACATTTTGAACATTGACATACAGTAGTATCCTGGATCCTCTTTTATTTGGGTGTTTGATTAGTAGTTCTGGATCTCTCTCAAGACAGCCTTCTAAAGACATTTATAAACTGAAGACCTTATCTATATGAATGCAGTATAAATGTGTGGTGGCAGATCACATATCCTCCATTGTCACTGACTGAAGATATGCAATGTTATTCCTGTATGACACTACAGTAAGATGCAGACTGCAGAGTGATGTACTGATAATAAACCACACTTTGTGATCATCACTTAAGATTTGCAAAGCTATCTTAACGAGAAGATCCATTCTGACCGTCCAAAACAAGCCCAAGAACTGCCAATATACAGCAATACCCAATCATTTTATTTTAAACGATCCTAACGATTCTAAATTGTGTTGAAGAGATTAGTATCTCCGTACACAGTAAGATCATTCTGCTATCAGGCTGGAAAACGCTAATACATTATAATAATGGCCAGTACTGGAAGGGGAAGTACAATATTTGCCATTACAGAATTGCTGTTCCATAGTGTAACACGAGTTATACAAGCTGCTGCACTATACAATACTGTGGTTTCCACCCTGGTTATTTGATCTGTGAGAATGTAACGTGAACAAGCTCTTGCTGCCTGTGTGGTCGTTACGATGAGCATCCTGCAATCTTTTAACGGGTAGGAAGAAAAGGGGTATGGGTCATTGGGTCGACACAACTTAGGTCGACAGTCATTAGGTTGACCACTGAAGGTTGACATGCTCTAGGTCGACAGGTGAAAAGGTCGACATGAGTTTTTGGACTTTTGTTTGGTGTTGTTTCCTTCATAAAGTCACGGGGAACCTCAATTAGTGCACCGTGTCCCCTTGCATGGCTCGCCATGCTTCGGCAAGGTGCCTCGCTACGTTCGGCACAGGTTACCATTCCCAGTTGTAGTCCACGTGGATCATAAAGTATGAAAAAGCCCAAAAAATGAAGATTTTTTGGTGTGAAGAACTCATGTCGACCTTCTGATTTGTCGACCTAGCGCTTGTCGACCTAATGTCCATGTCGACCGTCCGTGGCTAACATAATGACTGTCGACCTAAGCTGTGTCGACCTAACGACCGTATGCCGAAGAGAAGGGCCCGTATCCATAGGAGCTGCTAGATCAAGGACTGGCTACTGCGGGGAGTACATGTCCCATATGTACTTATTACATCAGGTTAGATATACTACTGATGACTACATGAATTTCCAAGAAAGGATATTTTATAAGTATGGGGCCATATTATCTTTATACTCATTCTCTTCAAAGGGTTTTTTGTAATAGTTAAATCAATAGTTTATAGGTCAAGGCTATATTGTACATTTTAATAAAAATAAAAAAACATCACAATTAAGTTATAAATAAAAATATGGAAACAAAGAAAAAACAATTGTCTTTACAACACAAAGTTGCTGTCTCTCTTAGTTTGGCTACAAAATGTTAAGTTCATGGTGGCATGGGCGATGCTACAGGTGCCAGGTGAAGCACATGACCGCAATACTTGGGCCCAGGTATATGTACTCGCATGTGGGGTAGGACAATACACACTGTCACATGCCATCTTACAGGGAGGGAAGTAACAAAGGGGGATGCTCAGGCTTGGACTGGCCCACAGGGGTACAGGGGAAACCACCGGTGGGCCCCCCTGCATGGGGGCCTACCTCCTGCTCTAAGGATCAGGTTCCAGATTGTGCACTTGAATTATGCATCATACATAAGTTACCTTATACTGGACTATGGTGTATTTTCTAGTTACAGTGCATTGATGTTATTAATCTGGTACATTATCATGCATGCAGCAGCTGAATTTACTGCATATATTTATGAAGGGGCCCAGATGTTGCACTCCCTTATGGTTAGTCAAACCAATGATGTGGCAGGCCACACCCCCTCTGCAGACTGACCACACCCCTATATATGGGCCCCTACCACTGCATTCCCCCGGTGGGCCCTACATGCCCCAGTCCAACACTGGGGATGCTATAGGTGGCCACCTACAATACTTGTTCACAGGTGAGTGTATTCACTTGGGGAATTACAGACGGCATGTTGTTATCACTCCTGCAACAGTATACATCAGCGGTTGACCACACTTCATGGGGCTTGGTACTACACGTTAGCATGCCCTACTATTTACATATACAGTGCATCCAGAAAGTATTCACGGCGCTTCACTTTCTCCACATTTTGTTGTTACCGGTACAGCCTTATTCCAAAATGGAATAAATTCATTTTTCCCCTCAAAATTTTATACACAATACCCTATAATGACAATTTTTTTTTGAGATTTTTGTGAATTTATTAAAAATAAAATGTTTTTTTTTTTAAATATTTTTAAAAGATTTGCAAAAAAAAAAAAAAAAAAAAAAAAAATAGGATTTTAATACCTACCAGTAAATCCTTTTCTCTTAGTCCATAGAAGATGCTGGGGTCACATCAAGAACCATGGGGTATAGACGGGATCCACAGGAGACATGGGCACTTTAAGACTTTAAAAGGGGTGTGAACAGGATCCTCCCTCTATACTCCAATTATAGGAACTGTGCCAAGGGAGAAGGACATTTTGAGGAAAAGGATTTATTGTTAAACTAAGGTGAGATACATACCAGCTCACATCTCAAGCACGCCGTACAACATGGCATTTAACACAACGCAAGTCAACGGCATGAATAACATTAGCAACATGCGGACTATAAACGTAACACAACATGTGTGTAACCACAAGTAATAACTGCAGATACAGTACACACTGGGACGGGCGCCCAGCATCCTCTACGGACTAAGAGAAAAGGATTTACCGGTAGGTATTAAAATAAGATTTTACTCACCGGTAAATCTATTTCTCGTAGTCCGTAGTGGATGCTGGGAACTCCGTAAGGACCATGGGGAATAGCGGCTCCGCAGGAAACTGGGTACAACTAAAGAAAGCTTTAGGACTACCTGGTGTGCACTGGCTCCTCCCACCATGACCCTCCTCCAGACCTCAGTTAGGATACTGTGCCTGGAAGAGCTGACACAATAAGGAAGGATTTTGAATCCCGGGTAAGACTCATACCAGCCACACCGTAAAACTCGTGATACTATACCCAGTTAACAGTATGAAATATAACTGAGCCTCCCAACAGATGGCTCAACAATAACCCTTTAGTTAGGCAATAACTTTATACAAGTATTGCAGACAATCCGCACTTGGGATGGGCGCCCAGCATCCACTACGGACTACGAGAAATAGATTTACCGGTGAGTAAAATCTTATTTTCTCTGACGTCCTAGTGGATGCTGGGAACTCCGTAAGGACCATGGGGATTATACCAAAGCTCCCAAACGGGCGGGAGAGTGCGGATGACTCTGCAGCACCGAATGAGAGAACTCAAGGTCCTAGTCAGCCAGGGTATCAACTTTGTAGAATTTTGCAAACGTGTTTGTCCCTGACCAAGTAGCAGCTCGGCAAAGTTGTAAAGCCGAGACCCCTCGGGCAGCCGCCCAAGAAGAGCCCCCTTCCTTGTGGAATGGGCTTTTACAGATTTAGGATGCGGCAGTCCAGCCGCAGAATGCGCAAGCTGAATTGTGCTACAAATCCAGCAAGCAATAGTCTGCTTAGAAGCAGGAGCACCCAGCTTGTTGGGTGCATACAGGATAAATAGCGAGTCGGTTTTCCTGACTCCAGCCGTCCTGGAACATAAATTTTCAAGGCCCTGACTACGTCAAGTAACTTGGAATCCTCCAAGTCCCTAGTAGCCGCAGGCACCACAATAGGTTGGTTCAAGTGAAAAGCTGATGTCCCCAGTATCTCCCTAAGGTGGTGAGTCCTCAATTCTGCCCTATCCATATGGAAAAACAGATAAGGGCTTTACACGACAAAGCCGCCAATTCTGACACACGCCTGGCCGTAGCCAAGGCCAATAGCATGACCACCTTCCACGTGAGATATTTTAAATCTACGGTTTTAAGTGGTTCAAACCAGTGTGATTTTAGAAAATCCAACACCACGTTGAGATCCCAATGTGCCACTGGAGGCACAAAAGGGGGCTGAATATGCAGCACTCCCTTTACAAATGTCTGAACTTCAGGCAGTGAAGCCAGTTCTTTCTGGAAGAAAATCGACAGAACCGAAATCTGGACCTTAATGGAACCCAATTTTATGCCCATAGTCACTCCTGACTGTAGGAAGTGCAGAAATCGACCCAGCTGAAATTCCTCTGTTGGGGCCTTCCTGGCCTCACACCACGCAACATATTTTCGCCAAATGGGGTGATAATGGTTTGCGGTTACTTCTTTCCTAGCTTTAATCAGCGTAGGAATGACTTCCTCCGGAATGTCCTTTTCCTTCAGGATCCGGCGTTCAACCGCCATGCCGTCAACGCAGCCGCGGTAAGTCTTGGAACAGACACAGACCCTGCTGCAGCAGGTCCTGTCTGAGCGGTAGAGGCCATGGGTCCTCTGAGATTATTTCTTGAAGTTCCGGGTACCAAGGTCTCCTTGGCCAATCCGGAACAATGAGTATAGTACTTACTCCTCTTTTCCTTATTATCCTCAGTACCTTGGGTATGAGAGGAAGAGGAAGGAACACATAAACCGACTGGTACACCCACTGTGTCACTAGAGCGTCCACAGCTATTGCCTGAGGGTCTCTCGACCTGGCGCAATATCTTTCTAGCTTTTTGTTTAGGCGGGACGCCATCATGTCCACCTGTGGCCTTTCCCAACGGTTTACAATCAGTTGGAAGACTTCTGGATGAAGTCCCCACTCTCCCGGGTGTAGGTCGTGTCTGCTGAGGAAGTCTGCTTCCCAGTTGTCCACTCCCGGAATGAACACTGCTGACAGTGCTAACACGTGATTTTCCGCCCATCGGAGAATCCTTGTGGCTTCTGCCACGCCATCCTGCTTCTTGTGCCGCCCTGTCGGTTTACATGGGCGACTGCCGTGATGTTGTCTGATTGGATCAGTACCGGCTGGTTTTGAAGCAGGGGTCTTGCCTGACTTAGGGCATTGTAAATGGCCCTTAGTTCCAGAATATTTATGTGTAGGGAAATCTCCTGATTTGACCATAGTCCCTGGAAGTTTCTTCCCTGTGTGACTGCCCCTCAGCCTCGAAGGCTGGCATCCGTGGTCACCAAGACCCAGTCCTGTATGGCGAATCTGCGGCCCTCTTGAAGATGAGCACTCTGCAGCCACCACAGCAGAGATACCCTGGTCCTTGGAGACAGGGTTATCAGCCGATGCATCTGAAGATGCGATCCGGACCACTTGTCCAACAGGTCCCACTGAAAAGTTCTTGCATTGAACCTGCCGAATGGAATTGCTTCGTAGGAAGCTACCATTTTTCCCAGGACTCGCGTGCAGTGATGCACCGACACCTGTTTTGGTTTCCGGAGGCCTCTAACTAGAGATGACAGCTCCTTGGCTTTCTCCTCCGGGAGAAACACTTTTTTCTGGTCTGTGTCCAGAACCATACCCAGGAACAGTAGACGCGTCGTAGGAACCAGCTGCGACTTTGGAATATTCAGAATCCAGCCGTGCTGTTGTAGCACTTCCCGAGATAGTGCTACTCTGACAAACAACTGCTCCCTGGACCTCGCCTTTATAAGGAGATTGTCCAAGTACGGGATAATTATTTCGGCCATTACCTTGGTAAATACCCTCGGTGCCGGGGACAGACCAACGGCAACGTCTGGAATTGGTAATGACAATCCTGTACCACAATTTTGAGGTACTCCTGGTGAGGAGGGTAAATAGGGACATGCAGGTAAGCATCCTTGATGTCCAGTGATACCCTGAAATTCTCCAGGCTTGCAATAATCGCCCTGAGCGATTCCATTTTGAACTTGAACCTTCGTATATAAGTGTTCAAGGATTTCAATTTTAGAATGGGTCTCACCGAACCGTCTGGTTTCGGTACCACAAACATTTTGGAATAGTAACCCCAGCCTTGTTGAAGGAGGGGTACCTTGATTTCACCTGCTGGAAGTACAGCTTGTGAATTGCCGCCAGTACTAACTCCCTATCTCCGAGGGCAGCAGGCAAGGCTGATGTGAGGTAACGGTGAGGGGGAGTCGCCTCGAACTCCAGCTTGTATCCCTGTGATACTACTTGCAGAACCCAGGGATCCACCTGTGGGCAAGCCCACTGGTCCCTGAAGTTCCCGAGACGCGCCCCCACCGCACCTGTCTCCACCTGTGGAGCCCCAGCGTCATGCTGTGGACTCAGAGGAAGCGGGGGAAGATTTTTGATCCTGGGAACTGGCTGTCTGTGCAGCTTTTTCCTTCTTCCCTTGTGCAGAAAGGAAGCGCCTTTGGCCCCCTTGCTTTTCTGAAGCCGAAAGGACTGTACCTGATAATACAGTGCTTTCTGAGGCTGTGAGGAAACCGGAGGTAAAAATTTTTCTTCCCAGCTGTTGCTGTGGATACGAGGTCCCAGAGACCATCCCCAAACAATTCCTCACCCTTATAAGGCAGAATCTCCATGTGCCTTTTAAAGTCAGCATCACCTGTCCACTGCCGGGTCTCTAATACCCTCCTGGCAGAATGGACCTTGCATTAATTCTGGATGCCAGCCGGCAAATATCCCTCTGTGCATCCCTCATATATAAGACTACGTCTTTAATATGCTCTATGTTAGCAAAATATTATCCCTGTCTAGGGTATTAATATTATCTGACAGAGTATCAGACCCTGCTGCAGCAGCACTATTCATGCTGAGGCAATTGCAGGTCTCAGTATAATACCTGAGTGTGTATATACAGACTTCAGGATAGCCTCCTGCTTTTTATCAGCAGGCTCCTTCAAAGTGGCCGTATCCTAAGACGGCAGTGCCACCTTTTATGACAAACGTGTGAGCGCCTTATCCACCCTAGGGGATATCTACCAACGTAGCCTATCCTCTGGCGGGAAAGGGTACGCCAGCAGTAACTTTTTAGAAATTACCAGTTTCTTATCGGGGGAACCCACGCTTCTTCACACACTTCATTCACTCATCTGATGGGGGAACAAAACACTGGCTGCTTTTTCTCCCCAAACATAAAAACCCCTTTTATGTGGTACTTGGGTTAATGTCAGAAATGTGTTACACATTTTTCATTGCCGAGATCATGCAACGGATGTTCCTAGTGGATTGTGTATATGTCTCAACCTCGTCGACACTGGAGTCAGACTCCGTGTCGACATCTGTGTCTGCCATCTGAGGTAACGGGCGTTTTTTGAGCCCCTGATGGCCTTTGAGACGCCTGGGCAGGCGCGGGCTGAGAAGCCGGCTGCCCCACAGCTGTTACGTCATCCAGCCTTTTATGTAAGGAGTTGACATTGTCGGTTAATACCTTCCACCTATCCATCCACTCTGGTGTCGACCCCACAGGGGGCGACATCCCATTTATCGGCCTCTGCTCCGCCTCCATATAAGCCTCCTCATCAAACATGTCGACACAGCCGTACCGACACACCGCACACACACAGGGAATGCTCTGACTGAGGACAGGACCCCACAAAGCCTTTTGGGGAGACAGAGAGAGAGTATGCAGCACACACCAGAGCGCTATATAATGTAGGGATTAACACTATAACTGAGTGAATTTTCCCGAATAGCTGCTTGTATACACAATATTGCGCCTAAATTTAGTGCCCCCCCTCTCTTTTTAACCCTTTGAGCCTGAAAACTACAGGGGAGAGCCTGGGGAGCTGTCTTCCAGCTGCACTGTGAAGAGAAAATGGCGCCAGTGTGCTGAGGGAGATAGCCCCGCCCCTTTTTCGGCGGACTTTTCTCCCGCTTTTTTATGGATTCTGGCAGGGGTATTTATCACATATATAGCCTCTGGGACTATATATTGTGATTATTTTGCCAGCCAAGGTGTCTTAATATTGCTGCTCAGGGCACCCCCCCCAGCGCCCTGCACCCAGTGGCAAACGCAGGATTTTGAAAGGGGGGTTTCCAAATACTTATACCACTTTTACACCACCAGCTAGTAACACGGGTTATTGCACATGAGCGCGCATAACCCGTGTTGCTGGCTGGTGTAAAAGGGTTGAGTTGGAATAGTCCGGGTCGAGTGACCCGGACATAACGTGCGCTAATACCACTACCTCCGCCATATCGTTGTTTCATACATTTACCCCATAGTGTGGTAAATAAAAGATATCCGTGTTCCCCTTTCTAAGTGGAACATGTCATAATAAAACGAACACACACACCCAGTGGAACATGACACAAACACACCCCACCCCACCCCCAAAGTAAGTGAAACATGAAGCAGACTCCCAGTGAAACATAGACACCCCCCCCCCCCCGTGAACCATGACAGACGCACACCCTCCCCCCCACAGTGAAAGGATACACGCAGATTCCCAGTGAAACATGACACACTCTCCCCCCACCCAGTAAAACATGACAAACACAGACCCCCATGTGAAACATGACACCCCACTCCCCGCCAGTGAGACATGACACAGACCCCAGTGAAACATACACCCCCCCTCTACCAATGAAACATGACAGACCCTCAGTAAACACCCCCCCCCCCGTGAAACACACACACCCTCCCCACCAGTGAAACATGACAGACCCCCTCCCCACGAGTAAAGCACACACACACTCCGCACTTGTGAAACATGACAGACCCCGAGTAAAACACACACACCCTCCACCCCCAGTGAAACATGACAGACCCCTACTGAAACACCCCCACCAGTGAAACATGACAGACCCCCTCCCCACGAGTGAAACACACACATGCACTCACACCCTCCCCACCAGTGAAACATGACAGACCCCCTCCCCACGAGTGAAACACACACATACACTCACACCCTCCCCACCAGTGAAACATGACAGACCCCCTCCCCACGAGTGAAACACACACATACACTCACACCCTCCCCACCAGTGAAACATGACAGACCCCCTCCCCACGAGTGAAACACACACATACACTCACACCCTCCCCACCAGTGAAACATGACAGACCCCCTCCCCACGAGTGAAGCACACACACACTCCCCACTTGTGAAACATGATAGACCCCGAGTAAAACACACACACACCCCCAGTGAAACATGACAGACCCCCTCCCCACGAGTGAAACACACACACACTCCCTCCCCACTTGTGAAAAGACAGACCCCCAGTAAAACACACACACTCCTTCCCCCAGTGAAACATGACACAGATGACCCCCAGTGAAACACAAACACACACCATCCTCCCCTGCGTTAGACATTTCCCACACACACACCACACACCTCTCCCCACCACCAGTTAAACAAACAGCATTAGCACAGAGCCTCACCTGGCCAGCAGGAAAAGAAAGCCACCCGCACCTGACACACACCACGGACATTTGTTCACCGGCACATGGTCCGGCCAGCTCTCTTGCAAAGCACCACTGGGAGATCTGCCTGGGAGAAGCTGCATGCTGCTTCTGCAGCTAGCTCCCCCTACTGTACGTTCAGCCAGCCTCTCTGCAATAGGAGGCACTGCTGCTGGATGCTGCCGGCAGCCTCCGAGGCTTCGTGATAACATTTAAAAAAAAAAAAAAAAAAATCGGTGCGCTGCACCGATGGATCGGCGGCCAGGGGGGGTTTTTCTAGGTACTCAGGAACCCCCCCTGCGTGCGCGTGTGGCACCCATCAGTGACCGGAGTGTGAGGTGTACATGAGGAGCAATGGCGCACAGCTGCAGTGCTGTGCGCTACCTTGGTGAAGACTGAAGTCTTCTGCCGCCGATTTTCCGGACCATCTTCTTGCTTCTGGCTCTGTAAGGGGGACGGCGGCGCGGCTCCGGGAACGAACACCAAGGACGGGTCCTGCGGTCGATCCCTCTGGAGCTAATGGTGTCCAGTAGCCTAAGAAGCCCAAGCTAGCTGCAAGCAGGTAGGTTCGCTTTCGTTGCAGTGAGCCTGTTGCCAGCAGATCTCACTGTAAAATAAAAAACCTAAAATATACTTTCTTTCTAGGAGCTCAGGAGAGCCCCTAGTGTGCATCCAGCTCGGCCGGGCACAAGATTCTAACTGAGGTCTGGAGGAGGGTCATGGTGGGAGGAGCCAGTGCACACCAGGTAGTCCTAAAGCTTTCTTTAGTTGTGCCCAGTCTCCTGCGAAGCCGCTATTCCCCATGGTCCTTACGGAGTTCCCAGCATCCACTAGGACGTCAGAGAAAATCCTATTTTCTCATACGTCCTAGAGGATGCTGGGGTCACATCAAGAACCATGGGGTTTATACCAAAGCTCTAGAACGGGCGGGAGAGTGTGGATGACTCTGCAGCACCGATTGACCAAACATGAGGTCCTCATTAGCCAGGGTATCAAACTTGTAGAACTTTGCAAAGGTGTTTGAACCCGACCAAGTAGCTGCTCTGCAAAGTTGTAAGGACGAGCCCACCTTCCTGGTAGAATGGGCCTTCACCGATTTCGGTAACGGCAATCCAGCCGTAGAATGATCCTGCTGAATCGTATGACAGATCCAGCGCGCAATAGTCTGCTTGGAAGCAGGAGCCCCAATGTTATTGTGAGCATACAGGACAAACAGAGCCTCTGTTTTCCTAAACTGTGCCATTCTGGCGACATACATTTTCAAAGCCCTTACTACATCGAGAAACTTCGATTCCAGCAAGGCGTCAGTAGCCACTGGCACCACAATAGGTTGGTTCAAGTGGAACGATTAAACCACTTTCGGCAGAAACTGCTGACAAGTCCTCAACTCTGCTCTATCTTCATGGAAGATCAAATAAGGGCTCTTGTGAGACAAGGCCGCCAATTCAGACACCCGCCTTGCGGATGCCAAGGCCAACAGCATGACCACTTTCCAAGTAAGGAATTTCAACTCTACCTCCTGTAAAGGTTCAAACCAATGAGATTGATGGAACTGCAATACCACATTAAGATCCCATGGTGCCACAGGGGGCACAAAGGGAGGTTGGATGTGTAATACGCCTTTCACGAAGGTCTGAACTTCTGGAAGGTAGGCCAATTGTTTTTGGAAGAAAACCGATAAAGCCGAAATTTGAACTTTAATTGAGCCCAACTTTAGGCCCGCATCCACACCGACTTGTAGAAAATGGAGAAAACCTCCTAACTGAAATTCTTCCATATGAGCTTTCTTGGATTCACACCAAGACACGTATTTTCTCCAAATACGGTGGTAATGTTTAGACGTTACTCCTTTCCTGGCCTGAATAAGAGTGGGGATGACTTCCTTGGGAATACCCTTTCGAGCTAGGATCCGGCGTTCAACCTCCAAGCCGTCAAACGAAGTTGCGGTAAGTCTTGGAACACGCATGGCTCCTGCTGTAACAGATCCTCCCTCAGAGGAAGAGGCCAGGGATCTCCTACGAGTAATTCCTTAAGATCTGGATACCAAGCCCTCCTTGGCCAATCTGGAACAATGAGGATCGCTTGAACCTTTGTTCTTCTTATGATCTTTATCACTTTTGGAATGAGTGGAAGCGGAGGAAACACGTACACCGACCGAAACACCCACGTATCACTAGGGCGTCCACTGCTATTGCTTGAGGGTGTCTCGACCTGGAACAATATCTCTGAAGTTTCTTGTTGAGGCGAGATGCCATCATGTCTATTTGAGGAATTCCCCAAAGACTTGTCACTTCTGCAAAGATCTCTTGATGAAGACCCCACTCTCCTGGATGGAGAACGTGTCTGCTGAGGAAGTCTGCTTCCCAGTTGTCCACTCCTGGAATGAAGATTGCTGATAGAGCGCTTTTATGCCTTTCCGCCCAACGGAGCACCTTTGTGGCCTCTGCCACTGCCGCTCTGCTCTTTGTTCCGCCCTGGCGGTTTATGTACGCTACTGCTGTTATGTTGTCCGACTGAATCAAGACGGGCCGATTGCGAAGATGTTCCGCTTGCAGAAGGCCGTTGTGAATGACCCTTAACTCCAGAATGTTTATGTGTAGACATTTCCTGGCTTGACCATTTTCCCTGGAAGCTTTCCCCCTGCGTGACTGCTCCCCAGCCTCAGAGACTCGCATCCGTGGTCACTACGATCAAGTCCTGGATCCCGAACCTGCGTCCCTCTAGGAGGTGAGAGCTGTGCAGCCACCATAGGAGTGAGATTCTGGTCTTGGAGGACAGGGTTAACCTTTGGTGCATGTGCAGATGGGACCCGGACCACTTGTCCAATAGGTCCCACTGAAACAATCTGGCATGGAATCTGCCAAACTGAATGGCCTCGTAGGCCGCCACCATCTTCCCCAGCAACCGAGTGCATTGATGGATCGATACTCTTGCTGGTTTCAGAATTTGTTTGACCAGGTTCTGAATTTCTAGAGCCTTTTCCACTGGAAGAAAAACTCTGTAATTCTGTGTCCACAATCATTCCCAAAAACGACAGCCGTCTCTTCGGAACCAACTGCGATTTTGGCAAGTTTAGGAGCCAACCATGTTGCTGCAGAATTGTCAGGGAGAGCGTAATGTTCTGCAGTAATTGGTCCCTGGATCTCGCCTTTATCAGGAGATCGTCCAAGTACGGGATAATTGTGAGAACCATAATTTCGGTTATTACTTTGGTGAAAATCCTCGGAGCCGTGGACAGACCAAACGGCAACATCTGAAATTGGTAATGACAATCCTGAACTGCAAACCTCAGGTAAGCCTGATGTGGGGGATAAATGGGAACATGTAAATAGGCATCCGTTATGTCTACCAACACCATACAATCCCCCTCCTCCAGACTGGAGATCACAGCCCGGAGAGATTCCATCTTGAATTTGAATTTTCTCAGGTAGAAATTGAGGGATTTGAGGTTCAGGATTGGTCTGACTGAGCCGTCTGGCTTCGGGACCACGAACAGGCTCGAATAAAAGCCTTCTCCCTGTTGCGACGGGGGAACCCTGACAATGACTTGATTGTGACACAATTTTTGTATTGCGGCGCATACCACTTCCCTGTCTGGAAGTCAGAGAAGCTGGTACGGTTGATTTGAAAAATCGGTGAGGGGGGACGTCTTGAAACTCCAGTTTGTACCCTTGGGACACTATTTCTAAAACCCATGGGTCCAGGGCCGAACGAGCCGAGAACTGACTGAAGAGCTTCTGCTCCTGGGAACCGGCCACGGCCGGTGATCGTTTACCTTTTCCCTTTCCTCTAGTAGCAAGAAAGGAAGACCCTCGGCCCCTTCTGTATTTATTGGGCCGAAAGGACTGCATCTGATAGTGGTGTGCTTTCTTTTGTGGTGCAGGCACATAAGGTAAAAATGATGACTTGCCCGCGGTAGCCGTAGATACTAAGTCAGCGAGGCCGTCACCAAACAACACACCACCTTTATACGGTAGAGACTCCATGGCTTTCTTAGAGTTAGCATCAGCATTCCATTGATTAATCCACAATGCTCTCCTAGCTGAGACTGCCATGGCATTGGACCGTGATCCCAAGAGGCCAATATCTCTCGCAGCTTCCTTTAGGTAGACTGCAGCGTCCCTGATGTCCCCTAGTGTCAAAAGAATGCTATCCCTATCCAGGGTATCCATTTCAGATGACAAGTTATCTGCCCATTTTTCGATAGCACTACTCACCCACGCAGATGAAATGGCTGGTCTGAGTAGCGTACCCGTGGTGACATAAATGGATTTCAATGTATTTTCCTGTCTACGATCCGCAGGATCCTTTAGGGCTGCCGTGTCCGGGGACGGGAGGGCCACCTTTTTGGACAGCCGTGACAGAGATGTGTCCACAAACGGGGGGGTGACTCCCATTTTTTCCTACCCCCAGAGGGAAACGGATACGCCACTACAATCCTTTTGGGAATCTGAAACTTTTTGACAGGACTTTCCCAAACCTTATCACAAAGCGCGTTCAGTTCATGAGAGGGAGGAAATGTTACCTCAGGTTTCTTCCCTTTATACATACAGACCCTAGTATCAAGAACAGTAGGGTCCTCAGTGATATGTAATACATCCTTTATAGCCACAATCATGTACTGAATGCTCTTTGCCAGTTTTGGATCTAATCTGGCATCACTATAGTCGACACTTGAGTCAGTGTCCGTGTTGGTATCCGTGTCTGCCAGCTGGGCAAATGAACGTTTTTGTGACCATGAGGGGGTCTGGACTTGAAACAACACATCCTCTACAGATTTCTTCCAAGCCTGGTTCTGAGACTCAGATTTATCCAATCTTTTATTCATCAGAGCCACATTTGCATTCAAAGCACTCAAAACAGTCACCCAATCAGGTGTCGGCAGTGCCGACAGGGTCACTCACACAGCCGTTGTGTCCCTAACATAGTCTCCTCCTGGGAAGAGCACTCCGCCTCAGACATGCCGACACACGTGCACCCACCACACGCAGATACACTGGGCCTATAGGGTACAGACCCACAGTAAAGCCTGTCAGAGAGAGACAGAGGGATATATTGCCAGCTCACACCCCAGAGCCTAATCCCGGTCTGAAAACACTACAGACAATGTCCCAGACCTGCAGCGCTTTTATAAGTTAATATAATGCACCAAAATCACTGTGCCCCCCCCCCCCCCCCCCGTTTTGCACTCTGTGACTTGTACAGCAGTGTGAGGAAGGACCAGTGTCTCTGCAGCCTTGTGTAGAGAAAATGGCACCGGACTGTGTGCTGTGAGGGCTAAGCACCGCCCCCGTACTGGCGCGCTTCAGACCCGCTCTTTTTTAAAACTTTTTTATACTGCGGGGGTCCGGACAGTGCCCTGGCACTTAGTCCGCTCTTGCCAGTTAGTTATTTGAGGTTAGAATGCTGCCCAGGGCGCCGACCCCCAGCGCCCTGCACCCTGTAATGCCGCTGAATGTGGTAGCATGGCGCGCAGCGTGGTACCTCAAAGCCGTCACTGAAGTCTTCTGATCTTCTTCTACTCACTTGTATTCTGACTTCTGGCTCTGCAAGGGGGGTGGCGGCGGGCTCTGGGAACGAGCATCTAGGCGTACCTAGCGATCAGACCCTCAGGAGCTAATGGTGTCCTGTAGCCAAAGAAGCAGAGCCTTTGACTTCTCTCCCCTAAGTCCCACGAAGCAGGGAGACTGTTGCCAGCAGTTCCCCCTGAACATAAAAAACCTAACTAAGTCTTTTCAGAGAAACTCAGTAGAGCTCCTCAGTGTGCATCCAGTCTGCCTGGGCACAGATTCTAAACTGGAGTCTGGAGAAGGGGCATAGAGGGAGGATCCAGTTCACATCCCTTTGAAAGTCTTAAAGTGCCCATGTCTCCTGTGGATCCCATCTATACCCCATGGTTCTTGATGTGACCCCAGCATCCTCTAGTACGTATGAGAAAACCAACTTATTTCACAATGTCATTATGGGGTAGTGTGTGTAGAATTTTGATGGGAAAAATGAATGTATTCCATTTTGGAATAAGGCTGTAACATAACAAAATGTGGAAAAAGTGAAGTGCTAAGAATACTTTCCGGATGCACTGTAGATCTGTAAGAGTGTGTGCAAATGTGGGCTTTCTCCAAAATTAATGTGGAAGATAAGGTAATACATACATGCAAAAGTATCCTTTGTATACTAAATATATTCCTACTTACCCTGAAGAGCTGGATAAAAAGGAGACAGGGTCCTGAGGATGCTTGTGACAGTACTTGCATCTTTTCCTTTAAGTAGCAGCAGAATGTCAGGGCTCAGAGCTTTGGAGGTTTTGCCCACTGAATGTCTTGATGATGACATTTCAGAAGACTGCTCACATGAACTGCTGGTGTGGGACGATGACTGATCAGGAACGATTGTGTTAGTCTCATCTGTATTGATAAATTCCTTTGTGTAAGAGACAATCGGTGCCGCAGAAGGCTGTCTTTCAGAGGTAGCTTCAATGTTTGAAAAGTGGTCATTGACGCTACTGTGAAAAACATGACCTCTGCGCTCTACGTTCTGTTCCACGTGGACCTGGCCGTAGCCGGATATATCAGGAATTTGTGACTTGTGTCCAGTGAACTGCCGATGTGTATATTCTGCAGTGTACTGGTCTGTAATAGAAGACCGATTAGGCTGATCAGGAATGATTGCGTTAGTCTCATCTGTATTGATAAATTCCTTTGTGTAAGAGACAATCGGTGCCGCAGAAGGCTGACTTTCAGAGGTAGCTTCAATGTTTGAAAAGTGGTCATTGACGCTACTGTGAAAAACATGACCTCTGCGCTCTACGTTCTGTTCCACGTGGACCTGGCCGTAGCCGGATGTATCAGGAATTTGTGACTTGTGTCCAGTGAACTGCCGATGTGTATATTCTGCAGTGTACTGGTCTGTAATAGAAGACCGATCAGGCTGATCAGGAACGATTGCGTTAGTCTCATCTGTATTGATAAATTCCTTTGCGTAAGAGACAATCGGTGCCGCAGAAGGCTGACTTTCAGAGGTAGCTTCAATGTTTGAAAAGTGGTCATTGACGCTACTGTGAAAGACATGACCTCTGCGCTCTGCGTTCTGTTCCACGTGGACCTGGCCGTAGCCGGATGTATCAGGAATTTGTGACTCGTGTCCAGTGAACTGCCGATGTGTATATTCTGCATTGCTCTGGTCTGTAATAGAAGAGACACTGGTAAAGGCATAATCAATGACATTTTGTATCCCCAAATCTCAATCTCCAACTATAGTATGTCCCTCCCATTGCTCATTCCCTTTTTGAAGTTGCATTTGTATTATGCTATGAATTCTTGTACTGGATGGGAAATATTATGATCATCAGCATAAGGCCGTGTACACACGGTGAGATTCGGACTTATCCGATTCTCACTGTGCGACGGGGGGCCGGGTCGGCACTTAGCCAGTATTGCAAGCACATAATGAGTGTGCTTGCGATCCTGGCTCTGTGCGATTTTGGCTAAGTGTCAATCCTGACTATCTCTTCTATAGAGATAGCCAGGATTGACTTGCCTGCACAGCCTATTTTTTCGGCCGATAGTCAGAATCGGAAGAAAAGATCTTACCGTGTGTACACACCCTAAGTTCTTGCTAAGGGTTCCAATATATAGGTCGTCAGTGGGTTGATCCCATGACAAACTAGGTTGATCCCATATGTTTGACATGCATTAGGTCGAGACATTGTCAAAATGTTGACATGACAATAGTCGACACACAAATGGTCAACACAAGTTTTTTGAGGTAATTATCAAGTTTTTCCACTTTTGCTTGATTTAGTATTCATATGGACTACGATTGTGAATAAAACTGTGGCAAGTGCAGCGATCCCGCGAGTCCACAGGTTCAAACATACAACCTAAAAAAAACAGGATTTTGATACCTTCCGGTAAATCCTTTTCTCCTAGTCCGTGGAGAATACTGGGGACCACATCAAGACCATGGGGTATAGGCGGTTCCGCAGGAGCCATGGGCACTCTTAAGATTTTTCAATGGGTGTGAACTGGCTCCTCCCCCTATGCCCCTCCTCCAGACCTCAGTTATAGGAACTGTGCCCAGGGAGACGGACATTTCGAGGGAAGGACTTACTTTAATACTAGTGGTGAGATACATACCAACTCACACCCTCAACCATGCCGCACACATGGCATTCAACATAACACACGCCAACAGGCATGAAACAATTGCAGCAACATGCTGAAACTAAGATAACACAACTTGTGTAACCCGAATAACTAAACTGCAGGTAAAGTACGCGCCCAGCATCCTCTACGGACTAGGAGAAAAGGATTTACCGGTAGGTATCAAAATCTTGTTTTCTCATACATCCTAGAGGATGCTGGGGACCACATCAAGACCATGGGGTTTATACCAAAGCTCCAGTACGGGCGGGAGAGTACGGATGACCCTGCAGCACCGATTGCCCAAACTTTAGGTCTTCATCGGCCAAGGTGTCAAACTTGTAGAACTTTGCAAATGTGTTTGACCCTGACCAAGTATCTGCTCGGCACAGTTGTACTGCCGAGACCCCCCGGGCAGCCGCCCAGGATGAGCCCACCTTCCTAATGGAGTAGGCCTTTACTGACGTCGGTAACAGCAATCGAGCAGTAGTATGAGCTTGCTGAATCGTATTTCTGATCCAACGTGCAACAGTCTGCTTGGAAGCAGGACACCCAAACAGGGCCTCTGTTTTTCGTATACGAGTCGTTCTAGCAACATAGATTTTCAAAGCTCTAACCACATCTAGAGACTTTGATTCAGTGAATGTGTCAGTAACTACTGGCACTACAATAGGTTGGTTTATGTGGAAAGATGAAACCACCGTAGGAAGAAAGTGTTGTTGAGTTCTCAACTCTGCCCTATCTTCATGGAAGATCAGGTAAGTGCTCTTGTGAAACAAGGCCCCCAATTCAGACAACCGTCTTGCAGATGCCAAAGCCAAAAGTATCACCACCTTCCAAGTGAGAAACTTCAACTCTATCTTTTGTAGAGGCTCAAACCAATCCGATTGAAGGAATTGCAACACCATGTTAAGGTCCCATGGTGCCACAAATGGAGGCTGGATGTGCAGAACCCCTTTCACAAAGGTCTGAACCTCTGGAATAGAGGCCAATTGTTTTTGGAAGAACATCTGGACCTTGATTGATTCCAATCGGAGTCCCACCTCCACACCAGCCTGTAAAAAATGGAGGAAACGTCCTAAGTGAAACTCTTCCGTAGGAGCTTTCTTGGATTCACACCATGACACATATTTTCTCCAAATACGGTGGTAATGTTTCGACGTTACTCCCTTTCTGGCCTGAATAAGAGTGGGGATGACTTCCTTGGAAATACCCTTCCTGGCTAGGATCCGGCGCTCAACAGCCATGCCGTCAAACATAGCTGCGGTAAGTCTTGATACACACACGGCCCCTGCTGCAGCAGGTCCTTGCGAGGAGGAAGAGGCCGAGGATCTTCTATGAGCAACTGCTGAAGATCTGGGTACCAAGCCCTCCTTGGCCAGTCTGGGGCAATGAAGATTGCTTGAACCCTTGTTTTTCTTATGATCCTGAGTACCTTTGGGATCAGCAGAAGTGGAGGTAAGACATACACTGACGGGAAAACCCACTGGGTGACTAGCGCATCCACTGCTACTGCTTGAGGGTCTCTTAACCTGGAACAGTATCTCTGAAGCTTCTTGTTGAGGTGAGATGCCATCATGTCTACTTGAGGAACTCCCCAAAGACTTGTCACCTCTGCGAAGACTTCTTGGTGGAGGCCCCACTCTCCTGGATGGAGATCGTGTCTGCTGAGGAAGTCTGCTTCCCAGTTGTCTACTCCTGGAATGAATATTGCAGACAGAGCTTGTAGATGTTTTTCTGCCCAGCTGAGGTTTTTGTCGCCTCTGCCATTGCCGCTCTGCTTTTCGTTCCGCCCTGCCTTTTTATGTACGCGACTGCTGTTACATTGTCCGCCTGGATCTGCACGGGATGGTCTTGAAGAAGATGTACCGCTTGTTGAAGGCCGTTGTAAATGGCTCTCAGCTCCAGCACGTTTATGTGAAGGCAGGCTTCCTGATGTGACCAACGTCCTTGGAAGTTTTCTCCCTGAGAGACTGCTCCCCAGCCTCGGAGACTTGCATCCGTGGTTACCAGGACCCAGTCCTGAATCCCGAACCTGCGTCCCTCTAGTAGGTGAAAGCTGTGTAACCACCACAGGAGCGAAATCCTGGTTTTTGACGACAGGATTATATTTCGGTGCATGTGTAGGTGTGACCCCGACCACTTGTTCAACAGGTCCCACTGGAATACTCTGGCATGGAACCTGCCAAACTGTATGGCCTCGTAGGCTGCCACCATCTTCCCCAACAACCGAATGCACTGATGGATCGACACACTTGATGGTTTCAATATCTGTTTTACCATTTTCTGAATTTCCAGAGCCTTTTTCACCGGAAGAAATACTCTCTGAACTTCTGTGTCCAGAATCATCCCGAGGAAAGACAACCTTGTCGTCGGTTCCAACTGTGACTTTGGGTAATTTATGATCCACCTGTGTTGTTGGAGTATTGACAGAGAGAGTGATACGTTTTGTAACAACTGCTCCCTGGATCTCGCCTTTATCTAAGGAATTATATTGACTCCTTTCTGACGAAGGAGGACCATCATCTCCCCCATCATCTTGGTGAATACCCTTGGCGCTTTGGAGAGGCCAAAAGGTAATGTCTGGAATTGGTAATGGCAATCCTGAACCGCAAATCTCGGCTAAGCCTGGTGAGGAGGATAAATGGGAACATGCAGGTAAGCATCCTTTATGTCCACCGACACCAAATAGTCCCCCTCCTCCAGACTGGAAATCACCGCCCAAAGTGATTCCATCCTGAACGTGCACCTTTTCAGGTAGCAATTCAGATCCTTTAGGTTTAGGATCGGTCTGACCGAGCCGTCTGGCTTCGGAACAACAAAGAGGCTTGAATAAAAACCCTGCCCTTGTTGTGACAACGGTACCAGGACTATGACCTGGTCTTGACATAATTTTTGGATTGCCACGGTTACTGCTTGTCTCTCTGGCGGAGAAACTGGCAAGGTCGATTTGAAAAATCGGCATGGGGGAACGTCTTGAAACTCCAGTTTGTATCCCTGGGATACTATTTGCAACACCCAGGGATCCAGGCCAGACAGAATCCAACCTTGGCTGAACAGTATGAGACGTGCCCCCACCCGAGCGGCCTCCCGCTAGGGAGTTACAGCGTCATGCTGAGGATTTGGCAGAAGTAGGGGTGGACTTCTGCTCCTGGGAGCCTGAAGCCGCTGTGGACTTCGTTCCTCTTCCCCTACCTGCAAAGGAGGGGGAAACCTCTCACCTTTTTGTATTTATTGGGCCGAAAGAACTGCATTTGCGGGTGATAGGTCTTTTTTGCCAGTGCAGGCGCAGAGGGCAAAAATGTCGACTTACGTGCGGTAGCCGCCGAGACTAACGCATCCAGTCCATCGCCAAATAAGGCCTCACCTTTATATGGTAGAGCCTCCATGTTTCTTTTGGAATCTGCATCTGCGTTCCACTGGCGAATCCACAACGCCCGCCTAGCCGATACTGCCATGGTAGCGGCTTGTGAACTCAAGAGTCCAATATCCTTTATTGCTTCCAGCATGTAGGCGGCAGCGTCCTTGATATTCCCTAATTTAAGGAGTATCTCATCTTTATGAATCGTGTCAATTTCTGATGACACGCTTTCTGACCATTTTTCAATAGCGCGACTCACCCACGCGCATGCAATAGTGGGCCTGAGCAGCATACCATTGGCAACATAAATGGATTTCAATGTCGTATCCATTTTACGGTCTGCCGGCTCCTTAAGTGAAGCCGTGCCGGGTGCAGGGAGAATTACCTTCTTTGTCAACTTGGAAAGTGCACTGTCTAACACAGGGGGTGACTACCATTTTTTCCTGTCCTCAGCCGGGAAAGTGTAAGCTATCTGAATCCTTTTGGCAATACGAAATTTCTTATCAGGATTCACCCACATCCCTTCAAAGAGAGCATTTAGTTCGTGTGAAGGAGGGAATGTGACTTTGGATTTCTTTTGCTTACATAAATAAGCCTTCTCCTGAGGTACAGGAGTGGTTTCTGTAACCTCCAACACGTCCCTTATAGCCACAATCATATATTGTGTACTTTTTGCCAATTTATGATCTATCTCTCCATGTCAGTATCAGTGTTTACAACATTCGCAAATGGTCTCTTATGTGACCCAGAGGAGCCGCGCCTGCATAAGGAATAACAGCATCCTGAAAAATCACATCTTCCACAGATTTTCTCCAGCATGCAGCCTTAGATTCAGACCTATCTAAATCCTTGGTTAATCAGATGCATACTGTCACGTATTTCTTTCATCCATGCAGGCTCTTCGTGCCGGCAGTGCCACCACATTACAACACTGTGTCCCTAACATGGTTTCCTCCGGGGAGGAACTCCCTGCCTCAAACATGCCTCACACGTGTACAGCACACTCACAGACACACTGGGACTTATTTGGGGAAAGACCCACAGTAAAATCTGTCAGAGGGACACAGTATAGTAGCAGCCAGTTCACAAACCCAGCGCCAGTATGTAATGAGTGTGAACACAGAATGCCCACAGCCCAATAGCGCTTTTATACAGATAATCACACTATAAAATGCACCACAACGCCTTGTGCCCCCCTAATAACACCCTGTACTTGTCAGAAGTGAAGGAGAGGACCAGCGTGTTCTTTGCAGCATGAGGAGAGAGAAAATGGCGCTGAGCAGTGTGCTGGCTGCCTGAGGAAGAAGCTCCGCCCCCTCACTGGCGCGTCCTTACACTCAGTTAATCACTGTAATATGTATACTGGCGGGGGTAGGGCTGTGCCAGCGGCACCTTATGCCCCCTTTTAGCCAGTTTTCAGGTGTCTATTTGCTGCCCAGGGTGCCCCCCCCCCCCGCGCCCTGCACCCTGCAGGGCCTTGTCAAAGTCTGAAAAATATCACGCTACACGTTGCCATATATTCACCCCATGCGCTTGCCCGCTGCACATTCTCTCCCGTGCGTGCGGATACTCGCAGCTGCGTGATGGCACTTCCTCGGCCATGCGCTCGAGCGCGTGGTATGTGCATTTACGGTAGAGTTTGTGTGCGTCTAGTCGGCGACTCAATCGTTACATAGTAAAACCAAATAGTATGTTTTATAGGTAATGTTCCCCTTAATAATAACAGTAAGTTTGTTTAATGTAACTGGTCGCTGGACAGAGGAATTCCTCTTTGCATGGTACGAAGGGTCAGACAGGGTTTGAGCAGTTGTGTTTGGTACCTAACTAAAGAACATTTTATTAGAAACAATACGGTGCTGGTTAGGTAAAGATTAATCGCTCCTGCGTATAGTTATGTCTATTAGTAGTTTCTGGACATTTACTATATTTGCGGTTCATTATCCATGCGGCGGGAATTCTGAGATTCCCTCCCACCTGAGCAGTTTGATATAGTCACAGCCCACCTGTTCAAACTAACCTATGACCTTTTGTTATGATGCGAGGAGACATTCCTGTGTCCAATGAACAATGAGATTATAGGTCCCTTTGTAGTATACTGTACGCAGTGTATATAATGACAGCCAGCCTGGCCAGCTCAGTCTTCTCTTCACAAACGGTTTTCATCATTGACTAACTCGGAGCTGGTACCAGGACTGCGCAGCGATCATTCCCCAGTGTGTGTAAGTTCTCTCTGTGACCATTCTAAATCTCTGACTGTATTCTGCCACGTTCTCTCTCTCTCATTGTATGTTATTGTTTGCGATTGTGCCGCTATTGTATATTTATGTGTAGTTATTATGTTTAGATATTGATGTTAGCCTGTAGTGTATGAACTGTTAACTGTTTTCCCCTTTTTACATAGCTAAATATTGTTAGTAAAGGTGTTGGAACCTTAGCAAGGTATTGTGTGTTTATTACATTGCAGAGGGTAATCGGAGCGTCTCAATCGCTCAAGCAGCTTTAGTATTAACAAGGTTAAGCAGCGTTATATCGCTACAGTATTTCAGTAGTAAGGTTTACAGTACAAACTCAATCTTTCACTGTGTTGCATACAAGGTTTACTGAGTGTCATCCCGTAAGCGTCTACGCCGCTCGTGTTCCCCTCGTGGTCACGAGCGTACACTACGCTGGTAGCGTAGCATTACGGTAGTCGGCCGCCTATGGCGTGCTCGACACCAAGCGTTAAGCTGTGAGCGAGCGTGTCGCATGTGTGTCTCGACCACAGATAAGCGTCTGCTACGCTAAGTGCGTACCCTTACGGTACCCCATACGCCAATTGCGTACTGATTCTCTTACCCATTTCAATTGGGGCCTCGTCCGTCCTCCACATATCCGCACTAGCGAACACAGACTTTATCGGTCAGCAAGGGCGGGAAGGCAGTATCCCTTCGTATCCGTATTGGTGGTGAGGTACAGTACAGTAGTGCTGGCTAGATAAGCGTCTGTTTCGCTACGCTGTAGGAGTGCTGGTGGAATCCGGAACCGGAAGGTAAGAACAGTACGCTATTGTCTTTTAAAACGGTTTCATTTCTGTTTGATACACATTGCGTACGCAGCACACGCACACACCTGCATTTCTTTTCATTTGTGTATTTTCACACCTCACTTTCCTGTTTGCCATTTCACAATTGATAACGTGCTGAGAAAGATTTGTTGCTATTGGTAGTTAAAAGTAATATTAATACGTTAAGGAGTAATTTGTAAAACACGCACACGGCTTTGCCTAAAGATACAAGGAAAGATCTGTGTGGTGCTCGGTAGATGATTACAGTTAAAGATCATCTACATTGATATAAACGTGTTAGTTGTATTTCTGTGGATATACCTGGCTTGCGTACGCGTGTCTCTAACAAAGGGTGAGACTAGCGTACGCGACGCAAGGGCCTACGCACAAAGCGTATATTACGCAACGGAGCGTCTGGGTACGCCCACGTGATACAAATCACACGTTAGTATTGTTTTAGTTAGGCGATACGGAGGCAACGCGATAATAGCGCAAGTCAATCTCAGTGTCCTAAATTTTAATCTAATAGATCCTTCTCTAGTTGCAACTCCTCTAGGACTAGACTGCGATACTAAATGAAAGGGATTTCTGTACAGAAACGAAAGTAAAGAGTATATGAGGTGAAAGGGTGTATAGATATATATATATATATATATATATATATAAGTTTCTCATTTTGGTTGGAACCCCCGGAAGTCGAGTTCTCGTGAGGTACACCCGTGAAAGTGACGGCGCGTGGTGGCTGGGAGGCATCCCTTGTTAAATATTGAAATAAGAGCATTAGAGTATAGCAGATTAGGAGGTATACTGTAGACACAGACCAGGAGGTCCAGAGACAGACCAGGAGGTCTAGGTACAGCAGACTAGGAAGTCCGCTATAGATAGAGTCAAGAAGCACAACCCCAGGCGGGTTGGTGCGGTACCCATATAGGCCATTAAGCTCTGGCTGAAGGAATTCGCAGCCACAATTTTCGATTCCGCTGGTCGTTCCGCACATAAGATTAGTTGCTTATGTGCAGTACGATTGTACCGCACGTAATTGTGTGCATTAGTTTGTAACTTGACCCAGTACCATTTGCGTACGCTAGAGGGGTCATAAACGCTATTTGTACATTCTAACGTGATTTGTGTAATTTTTTTTATTTTAAGCGAGGTTCGCTGGTCACTCGGGAATTCTCTAACAACCGATACTTGCTGGGGACTGGTAGGTCCAACACGCCCCAGTAAATAAAGGTTCATAGGGGCCCTAGGTTGGGTACAGCAGCTCTGAGTCAGTGATTGCAGTACTGGCCAACGTGGGCGAGGAGTGAGTGGAGGTACTCGGTAAACTTCCGCCGTCAGCCTACCCCGGACATCTTGGTTTTTGTAAGGGTTCGCTGAAGACCCTGATTTGAAGGTCAGAGGTAGTGAAAGCAACACCTGCAAAGATGGGGGCCAGTTGTTCAGGTAGGGGGCGATCAACCCTGGTTCAGGTTGATTTAGTAAACCGGCCCATAAGGTCGGCAAGGTATACAGACCAGGAGGTCCGAGATGGATCACACACACAGAGGTTTTATTCAATGAATGGGAAAGAATGACTGTGCATGACGGGGAAAAGTTCCCACGGGTAGGCAGTTTTGGCCCCAAGGTGTTATAAAATCTAAGGAGAAGGATATGTCTCATTAAATCTGCAAAGAGACGGATCAAACATTATGATTATTTACAGTTATGGCAACAGGAAGGTGAAATACAAGGAGGATTAGCTTACACAGCTGACTCTCACTTTGGTAAGAAAAGTATGGCAACAAGAGAGAAGGTGGTTACAGAGAGTGGCACACTGGTGTTTGATAAACATGCACTTAGCAACTGTATAGATGATAAGAATAATTGTAATAAATGTAACAAGAATAATTGTAATACTGTTAAATGTACAACTGTTAACCCATGCAAGTTGCACCCCATGTTAAACTTCCCTCAGGATTACCAGCAAGAAAGTGAACCCAGCACGATGTCGGCATCTTTTCCAGCAGCCATCACACAAGACATCCAGGTGGACGCGACCAATTCGGTAAAGGCAATAATCAAACCCCCTAACGGAGGGTCAGGTGAGGTCGTGTCCACAGGTACGTACGGTGTTATATATCACGCACAAACAAATGTACCTCATATTGTAGAACCAACACAAGATGATGTAGTTGAATTTAATCCTGTCAGGGTGATCACAGTCCCCAATGGGAAGACTGACGCTCAGGGAATCATTCCCGTCAAGGACAGTGCAATGCACCGTCCCTGGTCCCGGACAGAATTAAGGTCAATTATGTCTGAATTTCCTGATCCTAGGAAAGATCTAGTTGCATGTCAAAGGTTTATTAAAGAACTAGGGAACTCCACAGAACCCACCAACAAAGATTGGCGGACAGTGCCGAGGGCATGTTTGCCCTCCAGTGTTGACCCTGCGAAATTTATTACTGATTGTAAATTAGCCACAGAAGTACCTCAAACGGAGGAACACAATCAGGAATGTATTAAGCAGATCAACCGACAGTTAGGAGTAAATTTCCCAGCCATTGTCGAGTGGAACAAAATCTTCTCCATAAGACAAAAAAGAAGGGGAAAGTATTTCTAATTATTTCAATCGAGCACTGCAAGTAATGGCTAGAGACACTGGGATCACGGACATCAAAACAAATGTAAATCATAGAGAAGTAGCAGTATCTGTGTTAATGAATGGTTTAAAGGAAGTATTGAGAACAAGGGTACAAACCACCAACCCAAACTGGAGAAATATCTTGGTGGCTGCATTAAGAGAGGCCGCTATTGATCATGATCGGAACATCACCAGACACAGGGAGTCACAGAGTGATAAGCTGATGGCCGTAAGTATACAGGCTCTAACCACAAGGTCACTCCAGCATAAGCCCCAAACCTCTGTGAGAAATTCAAATGTGGTAGTTTGTTACCATTGTCACAAAGAGGGACACTTTGCAAGAGATTGTAGATCAAGAAATATACAAAAGTCATATCAACCCCCTAGACAACGACAGGACCATGATACCCAAAGAAACAGGGAAGCACAGGGAGGTAAGAAGCCTCAGATCCCTGTGGGTAAGTCAAAGGTGATAAGGTGTTATAATTGCCAGAAGGAAGGTCATTATGCACGAGATTGTAGGTTTAAAGAACCACAGAAGGTATATCAATCCCCTAGACAAGAACACGAGCAGAGTTATAACACACGAAATTGTAATCAGGAATCACCTAGGAAGAAGTTTGGGCCGCACCTGTAATATGCAGTCAGGAAAGTTGATCATTAGGACTGGTAGTAAACCTGAGGTTACAGTTAATGATATTGGGAGGTCAGTTCCTTGTAGGCACAGGAACGGCCGGGTAAACGTTGTAAATTTATCTGTAAATGTTTCTATTTCCCCATCTCTGACGTTCATCGGCAGAACTCAAACATCACATAGCTATTTGGTCTTTGCAGAAGTCTACCTAACCCCAGTGTGACCTACCGACATCGGTGTGTCCTGGCCAGGCACAAAAGGGTGAAGTGTGGAAATACTGGTGGGGAGGGGACTTCGCAAGGATACCAATGGATGTGTTGGTGTGACAGCCTGATGGTGAACGGAAGATCTGACAATGTTTTTTGTTTGTTGTTTAATGTAAAATGTGATAAATTGTTCTCTCTCGTTTTTTCTTTCTTTTTTTCCCTCTTCTCGCTCATGTTCTCATGCTTTATAGATGGTATGTCACACATCAGTTAGACAAATGGTAATGCAAGATTTTTGCTCCTTACAGAGAGATCACTGATTTGGAAGGAATATTGCATCACCCGAGTGTTCGTTTGGAAGACTGAGGACAGCATCTTTGAGATGACAGCAGAGCAAGAAGAACAACAAGACTAGAGGACATAAGACATCGTAACATTTTTCTTTCCCCTCAAAGTATTTTTTGTACCCCCATTACAAATTTCTCTTTCTCCTCCTGCAAGATGGACTCGCCCCAAGAGACTGCAGTCCGTGTTTTCCTGTTGACCATGCTGTTGACCAGAGCAGTCTGTTTCGGTGAGAGTACCAGTGAGGTCGAGAAAGGATCTGGAATGGGTTCTGATGACAGAGACGGAGGCGTAAATTTCCAAGAACAGCACAATCACCGAGTAAAGGCGAGTATCAGAAAACGATCTGGTAGCATTGACAATAGAAGGAATTGTGAAGGATTGTTAGCTGAAGAAAACTGCATCTGTAGGCATTGTGATAACATAGTTGAGGATGGGTGCATCAAGAAATGTCAGTCCAGTTTTAATAGTCACTCAATGGATGCCGGTCCATGTGGATATCACTCCTTAGTGGGTAAAGTGTTAAATCAGACAGACTGTTGGGTATGCTCTCAAGTACCTCAAGGTCATAGCAAATCAGGACTAGTACCATTCCCTTTAACTGTAGGAGAGGTACTTGAGCTAAGTGGTGGGAGGCCGGTGGACAAGAGGTTTAATATCTCTAGTCCTCCTAGTTTGAAGCTCCACCAATATCACGTGGATAGGCCCTTAGTGTGCTTTAACATTTCCAATCCCCGAAAGCCGGGAAATTGGGAAGTGTCATGGAGTAATCAAACCATGACCTTTTCATACAGACCAGACAAAATGCCCATAGACACAGAGCTTATACGCCAGGTAGTCGAGAATGGAAAATATTTCCGGTATAGGTACACTCTAGGAAGTAGGACCATGCGAGTTGGAGAAGTATCACCAGGATACTGTGCACATATCGTACAAACAGATACGTGTACTAAACAGATGGGAGAATTAGGGTTAGGAGATTTCACATGGAAAATTTGTAACATGGTTATGTCATACTCCGTCCCATATGTTCTCCCCGATGATGCGTATTTCATATGCGGGAGGAAGGCGTATAAGTGGCTTGCCCCAAACTCAGAGGGATTGTGTTATATTGGAAAAGTACTGCCTGAAGTAATGACTGTATCCCATAACAAAATGAAAGATATTCACCGCAGTGCCCAAGCTCCTTATACTCACACTCATTACGAGCACGTCGTTAAACGGCACCTGATAGAGAGGACAGAGCATCCAGCCTCTGATCTGATCCATGAATCCACCGGGATTCAATTCCTACTCGCGTTAGATATACCTCGTACCGCCAGAGGAGTGATAAATTATAGATATATATCTGCGCTTGCAAATTTATTAGACAATATCACCGAAATGTATGACGACACATTCAGGTACACTGGGAAAGAGTTACAAGCCTACAAAACAGAACTGGTTCAGCATAGAATGATTCTTAATTACCTCACAGCTGTGACAGGCGGGTATTGTGTTACCCTAGCAACTCAATATGGAATAAAATGCTGCACGTATATCACAAACAGCACGGAGGACCCGGCCGAGGTCATAGACCAAAAGATGGATGACATTTTACAATTAAAATGGGAGTTCCGGAGGAGACATAATCTCACTCTCACCCCTGTGGGTAATGAGCATGGTTGAACCCACGAAATTGGTTCTCTGGTTTAGGAGAATGGGCCCAAGGTATTATTATGGATGTAGGGAAATTTCTTTTGTGTATTCAAGGAGTCGTCATATTGGTCGGACTGATATTTAGATGCGTTCGGGCTTTAACGAAGTGTAAAGGTAGTACTAGAGTGATGAGCCTGAGGAGCGAGGACACTGTAATAACAACAACTAATTTAATTTATGACCCAACGATAGAGACAATGTTGTGATGAAAATGTGATTCCACGGTCCGTTTCTTTCACCCGTTTCTCCTTTGTTTTCCTCCAAGGTACAAAGACATCCGCTTGGAAGAAGAATTTGACAACCTCTTTTATACAGACCATTGATGGACTATGCCACAGACCCCCAATATCCCTAGTGACTTTAACTTTTACGATAGCCCAATACTTTAGAGACTGTAACTTTATGGACAATGGAACAACTTTTGCTCGCTATTTATAGCAAAAGCACCGAGAGACATCAGACAACATGTACATCAAGACAAGACATCAGACAAGACCTCAATCGGCGACTGTTTATATAAACTCACATAGTTTACGACTGCATTTATAACGATTGTTTCTTATCCTCATCTCTACAACCTCCAGGTAATGACACACATAGTCAATAGGGAATATAGACACATATATCAGCATTCACATGTCCCCCCCCCCCCCCCCCCCCTTCATGTATCATCAACTAAATGTGCTCCCCATTTGTTGCAACCAAAAGCCGAAAAGAGCTCGGTAAAGTTTGACAGCCCATCCACAGACCCTTGATACGGGATAAGAAGGAATTCAAATGTATACTTCGCAATACCTCGAAGCTTGATTTAAAACACGTACGGCACGATGATACATGACCCCTCAAACATGGATTCATACATACATGCTTCTACTATCTCACTAGGTCATACTTTTTCCCACCTTCTCCTCTCCTCCCTTTACCCAATCATAAAATGGTATTTACATGATGACATATATTTTTCTTTTTGAACTGTTTTAGGAAGTGGCAGTTATTGATGACTGCCAAAGGGTGGACTGTCAAAGTCTGAAAAATATCACGCTACACGTTGCCATATATTCACCCTATGCGCTTGCCCGCTGCACGTGCACATTCTCTCCCGTGCGTGCGGATACTCGCAGCTGCGTGATGGCACTTCCTCGGCCATGCGCTCGAGCGCGTGGTATGTGCATTTACGGTAGAGTTTGTGTGCGTCTAGTCGGCGACTCAATCGTTACATAGTAAAACCAAATAGTATGTTTTATAGGTAATGTTCCCCTTAATAATAACAGTAAGTTTGTTTAATGTAACTGGTCGCTGGACAGAGGAATTCCTCTTTGCATGGTACGAAGGGTCAGACAGGGTTTGAGCAGTTGTGTTTGGTACCTAACTAAAGAACATTTTATTAGAAACAATCCGGTGCTGGTTAGGTAAAGATTAATCGCTCCTGCGTATAGTTATGTCTATTAGTAGTTTCTGGACATTTACTATATTTGCGGTTCATTATCCATGCGGCGGGAATTCTGAGATTCCCTCCCACCTGAGCAGTTTGATATAGTCACAGCCCACCTGTTCAAACTAACCTATGACCTTTTGTTATGATGCGAGGAGACATTCCTGTGTCCAATGAACAATGAGATTATAGGTCCCTTTGTAGTATACTGTACGCAGTGTATATAAGGACAGCCAGCCTGGCCAGCTCAGTCTTCTCTCCACAAACGGTTTTCATCATTGACTAACTCGGAGCTGGTACCAGGACTGCGCAGCGATCATTCCCCAGTGTGTGTAAGTTCTCTCTGTGACCATTCTAAATCTCTGACTGTATTCTGCCACGTTCTCTCTCTCTCTCTCTGTCACAACTGAGGGCCTGAGCTGACGGAAGGCAGCCTCAGTTGTAGGGGCTGAGATGTACCGGAACCTGGGAGGTTGTATCAGACCCCTGGACATGTAAGTAACATGAAGAGAAACCGCCCGAAGGCGTGACCACGACAACTTGAGTAAAAGTCAATGATATTTATTTATGACAAACTCCATGCATCACAGAAGCAGTAAAAAGTAACAAAAATCAGCAGAGAAATAATAATACAGTTCCTGGGTACTACAGGGTGGCAGGGGCCACAGAGCTCTGGTGGTATGAGACAGTTCTTATTATCTGCAAGTTGGAAAGTCCTTACCAGGCTCAACTGTAGCAATGAGGAAAGCCCAGGGTCGTACCAGCTGGTGTTCCAGGGAAAGCTGGACTGCTGTAGATAAAATGCTGCTGTGGGTACTGGTTAGAACCAGACAGGTGTTGGCACGGAGTGGATACTGGCTGGAACCAGTTAAATAATAAATAAAGCTTGAGAGCGATGCAATGTAGATGAAATGTAGAATTTGAGAGCGGAGAAATAATAATACCGGTGGAGAGTGGTAAACTGCAGAAAGGACACCGGCCCTTTAAGAGAAGCTGTACACTGCTGGAAGCTAAGCTGGAAGCAGGTGATGTTGTAGCTGGAAACAGGTGAGTCCAGAATGGATCGGAGAGTCAGGCTACACCGCAGATGGAATGCTGGTGCGGGTCTCTATAGCAGAAGTCTGGAGACAGGAGCTGGAACCTGGAAGACATTCACAGAAGAGAGACAAACTGGAACTAGGTTTGACAACCAAAGCACTGACGCCTTCCTTGCTCAGGCACAACCTATTTATACCTGCAGCAAGGAAGGCATTGGCTAGGCAATTATGCAAATTAATAATACTGACAACGGATTGGTAGGAATGATCAGCTGACAGAATCCAAGATGGCTGCGCCCATGCAGACACTTGGAGGGAAGTTTGGATTGTAATCCATGTGGTCTGGAAAACAGTAATGGCGGCGCCGGCCACCGGAGACAGGAGACGCCAGGCTGACAGATGCACATCCGACCACGCGGACACAGCGGAGGCCGCGGCTGACGTAATCGCCACTCTGAATGCAGAAGCTCAGGGACGGCGGCGGAGGCCGCGGGAGACGCCATGCCAGATGTATAAGGCGTTACTGTGACTGCGTCCAGAGAGACAGGAGAGGATGCGGGAATGTGCACATCAGGATAACAGATGGGATCCGGTCCTGGAGCGCTGAGCCAGCCTTAGGAGGCATCTGATAGGTAAGAAATGGCGTCCAGATACCCGGATCGTGACAGCACCCCCCCCTTTAGGAGTGGCCCCAGGACACTTCTTTGGCTTTTGAGGAAACTTGGAATGGAATCTCCGGACCAAGGCAGGAGCATGGACATCAGAAGCATTGGTCCATGAACGTTCCTCAGGGCCATAACCCTTCCAGTCAATAAGATACTGAAGTTGACCGTAACGGTGACGTGAGTCCAGGATCTTGGCTACTTCATACTCAACGCCTCGTTGAGTTTGGACTTTCGGAGTTGGAGGAAGTGAGGAATGAAACCGATTCAAGATTAGCGGTTTCAACAGGGAAACATGGAATGTCCTGGGTATCTTTAAGAAGGGAGGCAACTGGAGTCTGTAAGCAACAGGATTGATGACTTGATCAATTTTAAAAGGACCGATGAAGCGAGGTGCAAACTTCATACTGGGAACTCTTAACCTCAAATTCTTCGTGGATAACCATACCCGATCACCCACCTTGAGAGCAGGAACTGCTCGACGCTTCTTATCCGCAAACTTCTTGTACCTGAACGATGCCTTGAGCAGAGCTGATCGTACGCTCTTCCAGATATTGGCAAACTGATGCAAGGTGATATCCACTGCGGGAACAGAAGTTGCTGGAAGCGGTTGGAACTCAGGGACTTTAGGGTGGAATCCAAAGTTGGTGAAGAATGGTGTTGAAGAAGATGAAGAATGATACTGGTTGTTATGACAGAACTCGGCCCAGGGAAGTAATTGAACCCAGTCATCTTGAGAGGAGGACACATAGATGCGGAGGAAGGACTCCAAGTCCTGATTCACCCTCTCAGTTTGACCATTGGTCTGAGGATGGTAAGCCGTGGAAAACTTTAGCTCGACTTGGAGGGCTTGACATAAACTTCGCCAGAATTTGGCTGTGAATTGAACTCCTCGATCTGAGATAATTTCTTCTGGAAGACCGTGGAGTCGAAAGATCTCTTGTATGAATACTTGAGCCAACTTGGAAGCTGACGGAAGACCGGTGAGAGGAATGAAGTGTGCCATCTTGGTGAACCGGTCAACTACCACCCAGATGGTATTAAACTTGTTGCACATGGGCAAATCTGTAATAAAATCCATCGACAAATGGGTCCATGGTCGACGGGGAACAGATAGTGGAACCAGTTGCCCCGCAGGGCGACTGGCGGGATACTTTATGTTGAGCACACTTTGGGCAAGATGCAATAAACTCCAAAACGTCCTTTTTCAGAGTTGGCCACCAATAAGACCTAGAGATAAACTCCAGGGTTTTTTGGATACCTGTATGTCCGGCAAAGCGGGAAGCATGGGCCCAATGCATGAGCTTCTTCCTTAGTGTCGGCTTCACAAAACTTTTCCCTGATGGGGGCGTAGAGTCCATCCCTACCGTGGAGAATGCCAACGGATTTATAATAGGATGCTTGTCTGAAGACTCTGACTCATTTTCTTGCTCCCATGAGCGGGAAAGGGCATCGGCCTTGCGATTCTGAGAGCCCGGACAGAACTGGAGTTTAAAGTCGAACCTGGAAAAGAAAAGTGCCCATCTGGCCTGACGAGGGTTGAGACATTGTGCGCCTTTCAGATATAGAAGGTTCTTGTGGTCTGTAAGGATGGTGATTGAATGAGAAGCTCCCTCCAACAGATATCTCCACTCCTCTAGAGCGAGCTTGATGGCTAGCAACTCCTGGTCGCCAATGGCATAGTTGCGCTCCGCTGGGGAGAACTTCCGTGAGAAGAAACTGCAAGGATGTAAATGGCCATCTTTAGCCCTCTGAGATAACACCGCTCCTACTCCAACGGAGGAGGCATCCACCTCTAGGATGAAAGGAGAGTCGATGTCAGGCTGTTTCAGGACAGGCGCAGAGATGAACCTCTGTTTTAAAAGATGAAAAGCTTGCATGGCTTCTTCAGACCACTTGGACGGGTTAGCACCCTTCTTGGTGAAAGCAGTAATAGGCGCCACAATGGTGGAAAAGTCTCGTATAAACTTTCGGTAATAATTGGCGAACCCTAAGAACCTCTGGACCCCTTTGAGGGTTAAGGGTACCGGCCAATTCTGGATTGCTTGTAGTTTCTCAGGATCCATCTCTAGTCCGGAACCGGACACAATGTACCCTAGAAACGGAATGGACTTGACTTCAAAGACGCATTTCTCTAATTTGCAATAGAGATGATTGACACGGAGACGGGACAGAACCTCCTTTACCCAAAAACGATGTTCCTCTAAATTGTTGGCAAAAATGAGGATATCGTCTAGATAGACCACGACATGACGGTATAGAATGTCTCTGAAGATCTCATTGACGAAATGCTGGAAGACAGCTGGAGCATTGCTCAATCCGAAGGGCATGACGAGGTACTCATAATGACCGTCACGGGTGTTAAATGCGGTCTTCCACTCGTCACCCTCACGGATCCGGATGAGATTGTATGCACCTCTCAAGTCCAGCTTTGTAAAGATGGTAGCTCCGCTAACTCTGTCAAAGAGCTCAGTAATCAGGGGTAAAGGATAGCGGTTCTTAATGGTAATGTCGTTCAAACCTCTGTAGTCGATGCACGGCCGCAGACCACCATCTTTCTTTTTTACAAAAAAGAAGCCTGCGCCGGCTGGAGAAGAAGAAGGTCGAATGAACCCCTTTGCTAGGTTCTCTTTAATGTATTCCTCCATAGAATGCGTCTCGGGCAGAGACAACGGATAAGTTCGGCCTCGAGGTGGAACCTTCCCTGGAACGAGATCAATCGGGCAGTCCCATTCTCTATGAGGAGGAAGGATATCAGCAGAAGCTTTACTGAACACATCCGTGAAATCTTGATATGGAGGAGGTGGAACATCAGACGACCTGGGGGAGGAAGAACAGACAGGCAACACTTTAAACAAACATGTCTCAGCACAGGAGGGACCCCATGCCAGGATTTGCGTAGTCGTCCAATCAATTGTAGGATTGTGAAGACGGAGCCATGGAAGGCCCAGGACCACAGGATGTGTGGCTCTTGGAATCACTAAAAGTGAAATAAGTTCGAAATGAAGAACTCCCACTCTCAGACGAACTGGTAGAGTCCTTAGAGCAATAACTGTATCAAAAATTTTACTGCCATCCACGGCAGTTAAGGAAAAGGAGGAAGGAAGTCTCTCGGTGGGTAGGGACCACCGTTTAACATAGGCTTCGGTAATAAAGTTCCCAGCTGCTCGGGAATCCAGGAGGGCAATGACGTTCTGATAACGTTGAGCAACTTGAAGCGAGACTGGGAGATTACAATCTTGAGGAGATGGAGAGGAGATCATTACTCCTAGCCGGCCCTCTCCTTGACGAGCTAGGACTTGGAGTCCCGGACGTTTGGGACAGGCATTAATGGTGTGAGACGGAGCTGCACAATAAAGACAGAGAGACTCGGAGAGACGTCTTCGGCGCTCAGCAGGAGTTAAACGGGAACGGCCAATTTGCATGGGTTCATCTTTAGTTGGTGACAGTTGGCGAGGAGGAGGAGCAGAAGATTTTGGAGCAGATGATCTTCCACGCTCAGTTGCTCTCTCTCTGAAACGTAAGTCAACTTTTGTACAAAGTGAGATTAGCTCATCTAACTTGGAGGGTAAGTCTCTGGTAGCTAACTCATCTTTAATACGCTCGGATAAACCATGCCAGAATGCAGCATACAGGGCCTCGTCGTTCCATGCCAGTTCAGATGCCAGGATCTGGAACTGTATAAGATATTGTCCTACAGTATGTGATCCCTGGCGTAAACGGAGAATCTCAGACGAAGCTGAAGTTACCCGGCCTGGCTCGTCGAAGATGCGCCTGAATGTTGACACGAATGCAGTGTAAGAAGATAGCAGGGTGTCGGACCTCTCCCATAACGGTGATGCCCAGTCAAGGGCTGAGCCACTGAGAAGTGAGATGATGTAGGCAATTTTTGTACGGTCACTGGGAAAATTGCCAGGTTGTAGCTCAAACTGAATCTCACACTGGTTGAGAAATCCCCTGCAGAATCTTGGAGATCCGTCAAATTTTGCTGGCGTTGGAAGATGAAGACGTGGAGCAGAAATGGGTAAGGTGGGTGGGGTTATAACTGGAGTCACTGTGGTTGACGCACCAGAAGCGCCTGATCCACGGAGAGTTGTCTGAATCCCATCCAGCCGAGTAGAGAGATCCTGGAGACAGCGGATGATGTGGCCCTGTGCAGCCTCCTGATGTTCTAGTCGGGCTGCCAGTTCTTGCATCGGCCTGGCCGCTTGATCCTGGTCTCCGGCTGGATTCATTAGGTCAGTGCTTACTGTCACAACTGAGGGCCTGAGCTGACGGAAGGCAGCCTCAGTTGTAGGGGCTGAGATGTACCGGAACCTGGGAGGTTGTATCAGACCCCTGGACATGTAAGTAACATGAAGAGAAACCGCCCGAAGGCGTGACCACGACAACTTGAGTAAAAGTCAATGATATTTATTTATGACAAACTCCATGCATCACAGAAGCAGTAAAAAGTAACATAAAAATCAGCAGAGAAATAATAATACAGTTCCTGGGTACTACAGGGTGGCAGGGGCCACAGAGCTCTGGTGGTATGAGACAGTTCTTATTATCTGCAAGTTGGAAAGTCCTTACCAGGCTCAACTGTAGCAATGAGGAAAGCCCAGGGTCGTACCAGCTGGTGTTCCAGGGAAAGCTGGACTGCTGTAGATAAAATGCTGCTGTGGGTACTGGTTAGAACCAGACAGGTGTTGGCACGGAGTGGATACTGGCTGGAACCAGTTAAAATAAGAATTTACTCACCGGTAATTCTATTTCTCGTAGTCCGTAGTGGATGCTGGGAACTCCGTAAGGACCATGGGGAATAGCGGGCTCCGAAGGAGGCTGGGCACTCTAGAAAGATCTTAGACTACCTGGTGTGCACTGGCTCCTCCCACTATGACCCTCCTCCAAGCCTCAGTTAGGTACTGTGCCCGGACGAGCGTACACAATAAGGAAGGATTTTGAATCCCGGGTAAGACTCATACCAGCCACACCAATCACACCGTACAACTCGTGATATGAAACACAGTTAACAGTATGAAACAATAGAGCCTCTCAACAGATGGCTCAACAATAACCCGATTTAGTTAACCATAACTATGTACAAGTATTGCAGATAAACCGCACTTGGGATGGGCGCCCAGCATCCACTACGGACTACGAGAAATAGAATTACCGGTGAGTAAATTCTTATTTTCTCTAACGTCCTAGTGGATGCTGGGAACTCCGTAAGGACCATGGGGATTATACCAAAGCTCCCAAACGGGCGGGAGAGTGCGGATGACTCTGCAGCACTGAATGAGAGAACTCCAGGTCCTCCTCAGCCAGGGTATCAAATTTGTAGAATTTTTGCAAACGTGTTTGCCCCTGACCAAGTAGCTGCTCGGCAAAGTTGTAAAGCCGAGACCTCTCGGGCAGCCGCCCAAGATGAGCCCACCTTCCTTGTGGAATGGGCATTGACAGATTTTGGCTGTGGCAGGCCTGCCACAGTATGTGCAAGCTGAATTGTACTACAAATCCAACGAGCAATAGTCTGCTTAGAAGCAGGAGCACCCAGCTTGTTAGGTGCATATAGGATAAACAGCGAGTCAGATTTTCTGACTCTAGCCGTTCTGGAAACATATATTTTCAGTGCCCTGACAACGTCTAGCAACTTGGAGTCCTCCAAGTCCCTAGTAGCCTAGGCACCACAATAGGCTGGTTCAGGTGAAACGCTGACACCACCTTTGGGAGAAACTGGGGACGAGTCCTCAATTCTGCCCTATCCATATGGAAAATCAAATAAGGGCTTTTACAAGACAAAGCCGCCAACTTTGATACTCGCCTGGCAGAAGCCAAGGCCAATAACATAACCACCTTCCACGTGAGATATTTCAGATCCACGGTTTTTAGTGGTTCAAACCAATGTGATTTTAAGAAACTCAACACCACGTTGAGATCCCAAGGTGCCACAGGAGGCACAAACGGGGGCTGACTCTGCAGCACTCCTTTTATAAATGTCTGAACTTCAGGTACTGAAGCTAGTTCTTTTTGAAAGAAAATCGACAGAGCCGAGATCTGTACCTTAACGGAACCCAATTTAAGGCCCATAGTCACTCCTGCTTGCAGGAAATGCAGAAATCGACCTAGTTGAAATTCCTCTGTTGGGGCCCTTTCGGCCTCACACCATGCAACATATTTTCGCCATATGCGGTGATAATGAGTTGCTGTAACCTCTTTCCTGGCTTTAGTAAGCGTAGGAATGACTTCCTCCGGAATGCCCTTTTCCTTCAGGATCCGGCGTTCAACCGCCATGCCGACAAACGCAGCTGCGGTAAGTCTTGGAACAGACAGGGCCCCTGCTGCCGCAGGTCCTGTCTGAGTGGCAGAGGCCATGGGTCCTCTGATATAAATTCTTGAAGTTCTGGGTACCAAGCTCTTCTTGGCCATCCACGAGTATCGTTCTTACTCCTCGCCTTCTTATTATTCTCAGTACCTTTGGTATGAGAGGCAGAGGGGAGAACACATAAACCGACTGGTACACCCACGGTGTTACCAGAGCGTCCTTAGCTATCGCCTGAGGGTCCCTTGACCCGGTGCAATATCTTTTATAGCTTTTTGTTGAGGCGGGACGCCGTCATGTCCACCTGTGGCCTTTCCCAATGGTGTACAATCCTATTGGAAGACTTCTGGAGGAAGTCCCCTTTCTCCCGGGTGGAGGTCGTGTCTGTTGAGAAGATCTGCTTCCCAGTTGTCCACTCCGGGAATGAACACTGCTGACAGTGCTAACACATGATTTTCCGCCTATCGGAGAATCCTTGTGGCTTCTGCCATCGCCATCCTGCTTCTTGTGCCGCCCTGTTGGTTTACATGGGCGACTGCCGTGATGTCTGATTGGATCAGTACCGGCTGGTTTTGAAGCAGAGGCCTTGCCGGCCTCAGGGCATTGTAAATGGCCCTCAGGTCCAGAATATTTATGTGTAGGGAAATAACCTGACTTGACCAAAGTCCCTGGAAATTTCTTCCCTGTGTGACTGCCTCCCAGCCTCAAAGGCTGGAATCCATGGTCACTAGGACCTAGTCCTGTATGCCGAACCTGCGGCCCTCTTGAAGATGGGCACTCTGCAGCCACCACAGTAGAGATACCCTGGTCCTTGGAGACAGGGTTATCAGCCTATGCATCGGAAGATGCGATCCGGACCACTTGTCCAACACGTCCCTCTGAAAAGTTCTTGTATGGAACCTGCCTAATGGGATTGCTTCGTAGGAAGCTACCATTTTTCCCAGGACTCGCGTGCAATGATGCACCGCTACCTATTTTGGCTTCAGGAGGTCTCTGACTAGAGATGACAACTCCTTGGCTTTCTCCTCCGGGAGAAACACTATTTCTGGTTTATGTCCAGAACTATCCCCAGGAACAGTAGACGTGTCATAGGAACCAGCTGTGACTTTGGACTGTTTAGAATCCAACCATGCTGTTGTAGCACTTTCCAAAATAGTGCTACCCCGACTACCAACTGCTCCTTGGACTTCGCCCTTATAACGAGATTGTCCAAGTACGGGATAATTACAACTCCCTTTTTTTGAAGGAGTATCAACATTTCGGCCATTACCTTGATAAAACACCCTCGGTGCCATGTACAGTCCAAACGGCAGTGTCTGGACTTGGTAATGGTAATCCTGTACCACAAATCTGAGGTACTCCTGGCGAGGATGGTAAATGGGGACATGCAGGTAAGCATCCTTGATGTCCCAGGATACCATGTAATCCCCCTCGTCCAGGCTTGGAATAACCGCCCTGAGCGATTCCCTCTTGAACTTGAATTTTTGTGTTCAAGGATTTTAAATATAAAATGGGTGACACCGAACCATGCGGTTTCGGTACCCCAACCCGTGTGGAATAGTAACCCCGTCCTTGTTGAAGTAGGGGCACCTTGAGTATTACCTGCTGGGAATACCGCTTATTAATTGCCTCTAGCACAGCCTCCCTGCCTGAGGGAGTTGTCAGCAAGGCATATTTTAGGAAACGGCTGGGGGGAGACATCTCGAATTCCAGCTTGTACCCCTGAAATACTACTTGAAAGAAACAGGGATCCACCTGTGAGCGAGCCCACTAATTGCTGAAATTTTTGAGACGGCCCCCCACCGTACCTGGCTACACCTGTGGAGCACCCGCGTCATGGTGTGGCCTCACAGGAGGCGGGGGAAGAATCTTGATTCTGGGAACAGGCTGACTGGTGCAGCTTTTTTCCCTCTACCCTTGTCTCTGTACAGAAAGGAAGCGCCATTTGACCCGATTGCTTTTCTGAAGCCGAAAGGACTGTACCTTTGTCTGTGAGGAAACCTGAGGTAAAATTATTTCTTCCCAGCAGTTGCTGTGGATACGAGGTCCCAGAGACCATCCCCAAATAATTCCTCACCCTTATAAGGCTCTCTATGCGCTTTTTAAGTCAGCATCACCTGTCCAGTGACAGGTCTCTAATACCCTCCTGACAGAATGGACATTACATTTATTTTGGATGCCAGCCGGCAAAATATCCCTCTGTGCATCCCCCATATATAAGACGACGTCTTTAATATGTTTTTATGTTTGCCAACTAGTATCCCTGTTTGACAGGGTCACCGACCACGCTGCAGCAGCACTATCTGCAGGTCTCAGTCTAGTACCTGAGTGTGTAAATACAGACTTCAGGATAGCCTCCTGTTTTTTATCAACAGGTACCTATTAAAGTGGCCGTAATCTAAGACGGCAGTGCCACCTTTTTTGACAAACGTGTGAGCGCCTTATCCACCCTAGGGGATATCTCCCAGCGTAACTTATCCACCTGGCGGGAAAGGGTACGCCATCAGTAACTTTTTATAAATTACCAGTTTCTTAACGGGGGAACCCACGCTTTCACACACTTCATTTATTCATCTGATGGGGGAACAAAACACTGCCTGTTTTTTCTCCCCAAACCTAAAACCCATTTTTAGAGGTGCTTGGGTTAAAGTCAGAAATGTATAACACATTTTTTTTTTTTTTTGCTGGGATCACGTCACGGATGTTCCTAGTGGATTGTGTATATGTCTCCACCTTGTCGACACTGGAGTCAGACTCCGTGTCGACATCTGTGTCTGCCATCTGAGAGAGCGGGCGTTTTTGAGCCCCTGATGGCCTTTGAGACGCCTGGGCAGGCGCGGGCTGCGAAGCCGGCTGTCCCACAGCTGTTACGTCATCCACCCTTTTATGTAAGGAGTTGACACTGTCGGTTAATACCTTTCACCTATCCATCCACTCTGGTGTCGGCCCCACAGGGGGCGACATCACATATATCGGCCTCTGTTCTGTCACCATATAAGCCTCCTCATTCAACATGTCGACACAGCCGTACCGACACACCGCAGACACACAGGGAATGCTCTAAACGAGGACAGGACCCACAAAAGCCCTTTGGGGGGACAGAGTAAGAGTATGCCAGCACACACCAGAGCGCTATATATATACAGGGACTAACTGAGTTATGTCCCTAATAGCTTTTATATAATATACTGTATACAGTGCCAATTTTAATGCCCCCCCTCTCTTTTCCCTCTTACTGTGCAGGGAAGAGCCAGGGAGCTTCCCTCCAGCCGAGCTGTGAGGGAAAAAATGGCGCCAGTGTGCTGAGGAGATAGGCTCCGCCCCTTTTTCGCGGCCTATTCTCCCGTTTTTTATGGAATTCTGGCAGGGGTATTTACCTCATATATAGCCCCTGGGGCCATATATTGAGGTATTTTAGCCAGCCAAGGTGTTTTTATTGCTGCCTCAGGGCGCCCCCCCCAGCGCCCTGCACCCTCAGTGACCGGAGTGTGAAGTGTGTGAGAGGAGCAATGGCGCACAGCTGCAGTGCTGTGCGCTACCTTGGTGAAGACAGAGTCTTCATGCCGCCGATTTTCCGGACCATCTTCTTGCTTCTGGCTCTGTAAGGGGGACGGCGGCGCGGCTCCGGGACCGAACATCAAGGCTGGGCCTGCGGTCGATCCCTCTGGAGCTAATGGTGTCCAGTAGCCTAAGAAGCCCAATCCGGCTGCAAGCAGGCGAGTTCGCTTCTTCTCCCCTTAGTCCCTCGCTGCAGTGAGCCTGTTGCCAGCAGGTCTCACTGAAAATAACAAATTCTAAGACTATAACTTTCTAAGAGCTCAGGAGAGCCCCTAGTGTGCATCCAACCTCGGCCGGGCACGAAATCTAACTGAGGCTTGGAGGAGGGTCATAGTGGGAGGAGCCAGTGCACACCAGGTAGTCTAAGATCTTTCTAGAGTGCCCAGCCTCCTTCGGAGCCCGCTATTCCCCATGGTCCTTACGGAGTTCCCAGCATCCACTAGGACGTTAGAGAAATAATAAATAAAGCTTGAGAGCGATGCAATGTAGATGAAATGTAGAATTTGAGAGCGGAGAAATAATAATACCGGTGGAGAGTGGTAAACTGCAGAAAGGACACCGGCCCTTTAAGAGAAGCTGTACACTGCTGGAAGCTAAGCTGGAAGCAGGTGATGTTGTAGCTGGAAACAGGTGAGTCCAGAATGGATCGGAGAGTCAGGCTACACCGCAGATGGAATGCTGGTGCGGGTCTCTATAGCAGAAGTCTGGAGACAGGAGCTGGAACCTGGAAGACATTCACAGAAGAGAGACAAACTGGAACTAGGTTTGACAACCAAAGCACTGACGCCTTCCTTGCTCAGGCACAACCTATTTATACCTGCAGCAAGGAAGGCATTGGCTAGGCAATTATGCAAATTAATAATACTGACAACGGATTGGTAGGAATGATCAGCTGACAGAATCCAAGATGGCTGCGCCCATGCAGACACTTGGAGGGAAGTTTGGATTGTAATCCATGTGGTCTGGAAAACAGTAATGGCGGCGCCGGCCACCGGAGACAGGAGACGCCAGGCTGACAGATGCACATCCGACCACGCGGACACAGCGGAGGCCGCGGCTGACGTAATCGCCACTCTGAATGCAGAAGCTCAGGGACGGCGGCGGAGGCCGCGGGAGACGCCATGCCAGATGTATAAGGCGTTACTGTGACTGCGTCCAGAGAGACAGGAGAGGATGCGGGAATGTGCACATCAGGATAACAGATGGGATCCGGTCCTGGAGCGCTGAGCCAGCCTTAGGAGGCATCTGATAGGTAAGAAATGGCGTCCAGATACCCGGATCGTGACACTCTCATTGTATGTTATTGTTTGCGATTGTGCCGCTATTGTATATTTATGTGTAGTTATTATGTTTAGATATTGATGTTAGCCTGTAGTGTATGAACTGTTAACTGTTTTCCCCTTTTTACATAGCTAAATATTGTTAGTAAAGGTGTTGGAACCTTAGCAAGGTATTGTGTGTTTATTACATTGCAGAGGGTAATCGGAGCGTCTCAATCGCTCAAGCAGCTTTAGTATTAACAAGGTTGAGCAGCGTTATATCGCTACAGTATTTCAGTAGTAAGGTTTACAGTACAAACTCAATCGTTCACTGTGTTGCATACAAGGTTTACTGAGTGTCATCCCGTAAGCGTCTGCGCCGCTCGTGTTCCCCTCGTGGTCACGAGCGTACGCTACGCTGGTAGCGTAGCATTACGGTAGTCGGCCGCCTATGGCGTGCTCGACACCAAGCGTTAAGCTGTGAGCGAGCGTGTCGCATGTGCGTCTCGACCACAGATAAGCGTCTGCTACGCTAAGTGCGTACCCTTACGGTACCCCATACGCCAATTGCGTACTGAGTCTCTTACCCATTTATAGTGAATGTTATAAGGTAATAAATCGGCATTATCAGCCTGTGTGTGTGGGCAGCAATGGCGCGCTGCGCTCCCGACAGCCGTGCCGGACCTCATCCGTCACTTACTTGACAGAAGTTCAAATTTCTTATACTCACCTGACTTCTGGCTCTGCGAGGGGGGTGACGGCGTGCTGTGGGAGTGAGCATCTAGACCCGGCTAGCGTTCATTACCATTCAGGAGCTAGTGGTGTCCTGTCAGCCAGAAGCAGAGCCATGAAACTCTTTAGGAAGTTGGTTCTGCTACTGGCCCCTCAGTCCCACGAAGCAGGGAGTCTGTTTGTTGCCAGCAGATCTCCCTGAAAATAAAAAACTTAACATAAGTCTTTCCAGAGAAACTCAGTAGAGCTCCTCAGAGTGCATCCAGTCTGCCTGGGCACATTTTTAAAACGGAGGTCTGGAGGATGGGCATAGGGGGAGGAGCCAGTTCACACCTATTGAAAAGTCTCAAGAGTGCCCATGGCTCCTGTGGAACCGCCTATTCCCCATGGTCTAGATGTGGTCCCCAGCATCCTCTAGGACGTGTGAGAAAAATTGGGTATCATTTTGTAACAAATTGTGTCAACCATTGTCATGTTGACCTTTTGACCCTGTCGACTTGACCCACTGTCTACCTTTCACCTGTCGACATAATGCATGTTGGCCATATGGGATCAACCCAATGACTGTCCATCTAGACAGTGTAGATTTTCTATACAACATCCTTGCTAATTATACACTTTATACAGCATAAAACAGTAGAAGTGGAGACATGTAATGGGGACAATAAGTTACGGTTGCTAAAGCAAACGTATACAACTTCTGCTTTGTGAAAATAGTTCAGAGAAGTCTCTTCAGGCAACGTTTGTTTTCTCCTCAATAATACGTGAAAACTTGACATGTTACTGATGAAGTAATTGTACATTTTTTGACCTACACATGGACGAAGTAGATGGTTCCTCAATGTCCCGCGATGATTTCATTATTGTGCTCTCTAGATCATAAAAGTAGTTTAAAACATTAATATTTATAATAATTGAATTGCTTAAAAACATATCATAAGCATTTCAAAAGAGCAAATATTTGCTTTTGCATTATGTATAATAAAACGAGAAGATAAAAATGTAAAAATATCTTCCACTCAAGACCTAGATATAGAGGCCCCTCCTGAAGTTGTGATAAATCAAACAATTTAGGGATGGGAAATCTGAAACCTTTACAATCTTTCATTTTCTCATTCAACTTATGACAGTAGACACCAATGAAACCTAACAGCAAGTCAATTAGGGGAAGATATATTAAGCCTGGAGAAGTGATAAAGCAGTGATAAGTGATGAAACAGCCGTAGGTAAGAGGCCGAGGAACGCGTCAAGGAACACCCCTATTCAGCAGAGTGACGTAGATGGAAGCACTGGGAGGCGGTCTGCTAGTACCCGAACACTGGGTGCTTGCCAGTTAATGAATGTGGGACGGGAACGTTCATTATAGCCGCCGAGCGCAGCTACCGAGTACAGCCTGACTTGGAGAGAATGGTGCATGCCAGTAAAGGGTTGATGATGGGGACGCCCGCCAAAGCAGTTAGGGAATTCCAGAACAGGAGACATCTGTTCAGTAAGCTCGAACCAGCTGCGTATAATGTGTGCACGCACCTTATCTGAATAATAAGCTGGAGGATTCAAGTTATTTAGACTTCATTAATTAACAAGGAATAATGGAGGTCTGACGTTAGGATCCTCTGGATAAGTCTGGAGTTGATAATACTACTAAGTGGGTGAGAAGCTTTCTAATTATACCTGTAGGCTATGTGATTTTTTTGTATCAGGGCAGAGACTGCTACTGTATATAAGTAATGTGAACTGTGGAAGCACTTACAATTTTAACCTGCATATCTAACTCAGAACTGTGTTAAGTGGATACAATTGGCCTACAAGAATAACAATATATCTGTATTATACAAATTCATACTGTGTCTAATGCATGCAGCTGTGTCTGAAAGAAGAAAACCTAACATCAATGATTGCTCCAGTTCAGCTATTTGCTGCTCTATTACGTCTATGTGCTGTATGCATAATATTTAATGAAGAGTTTTATATGGATTTGGTACTATTTGGTCGATGTGATTTTATAATAAATTGTGCTATTTGTGATAGATATTAATTGTGTTTCAATAAAAACCCTGATATTTATAGGACAGAGCTTTCAATTCCTTCTTTTTTTCTGTACAATTTTTATTGGGAGTCAGCACCTCATAATTTGAAAGTAACTGTCTATATTGAAGGGTAAAATAAATTAATCGGGTGCAGTAACTGAGACACACATTCTAACTAAGTGCTTTCTTAGATTGTTTATTCATTATGTAAATTGCAGGAAGATTTGGCACATTTTAGGACGACGAGCTGCTAGTTTGTACAGAGGAAAGATTAACTGGCCAATGTCCTCAACAACAGATATCTGCAGATGGCAGTGGTAGTTGGTCAGTGTGTATGAACAACCACCATCTGCAGATAGATCTGTACCCAGCCTTACACAAACTTAACATAGAAACATAGAAGTTGACGGCAGATAAGAACCACTTGGCCCATCTAATCTGCCGCTTTTATATCCTTTAGGTCACAGGTTCTCAAACTCGGTCCTCAAGACCCCACACAGTGCATGTTTTGCAGGTCTCCTCACAGAATGACAAGTGAAATGATTAACTCCACCTGTGGACCTTTAAAAATGTGTCAGTGAGTAATTAATTCACCTGTGCACCTGCTGGGTTACCTGCAAAACATGCACTGTGTGGGGTCCTGAGGACCGAGTTTGAGAACCTATGCTTTAGGTAATATCAACCCTTTTTGTACCTTAATTCTTTGTAAGGATATTCATATGCCTATACCAAGCATGTCTAAATTGCTCAACAGTCTTAGCCTCTACCACCTCTGATGGGAGGCTATTCCACTTGTCCACTTAAAAGCAACGGAAGAATAGCAATCAGATTTGATTGACAAGATTAAAATCAATGTTAAAAGACTTTCTGAAAAACTCTCAATAAAATTGTAGGGCACAGACCTATCTTCTTGAGGACACTATAGAAGAGTCATTAAAATAGAACAATCTCAGGTCTTGCAATTATTGGTGATTACCAACCATGTATGTTAAGAAAATAATGAGAACTTCTAAACAGACCTAAAGCATCATAACAATTTTCAAAATGTCCTGGAGTTAAAAAAATAAGATTTTAAACCTACCGGTAAATTTTTTTCTCCTAGTCCGTAGAGGATGCTGGGGACTCCGTAAGGACCATGGGGTATAGAGGGCCTCCACAGGAGACATGGGCACTCTAAAGACTTTAGGATAGAATGGGTGTGCACTGGCTCCTCCCTCTATGCCCCTCCTCCAGACCTCAGTTAGAGAAACTGTGCCCAGAGGAGACAGACAGTACAAGGAAAGGATTTTTGTTAATCTAAGGGCGAGATTCATACCAGCCCACACCATCCACACCGTATAACCTGGAATATACGCAACCAGTTAACAGTATGAACAAAACAGTATCAGCCAACGACTGATCTTAACTGTAACATAACCCTTATGTAAGCAACAACTATATACAAGTCATGCAGAATCACGGGCGCCCAGCATCCTCTATGGACTAGGAGAAAAAGATTTACCGGTAGGTTTAAAATCTTATTTTCTCTTACGTCCTAGAGGATGCTGTGGACTCCTTAATGACCATGGGGATTATACCAAAGCTCCAAACCGGACGGGAGAGTGCGGATGACTCTGCAGCACCGATTAAGCAAACATGAGGTCCTCATCAGCCAGGGTATCAAACTTGTAGAATTTAGCAAAAGTGTTTGAACCCGTCCAAGTAGTGTCTCGGCAAAGCTGTAAAGCCGAGACGGCTCGGGCAGCCGCCCAAGAAGAGCCCACCTTCCTAGTGGAATGGGCCTTTACCAAATTTGGTACCGGCAATCCAGCCGTAGAATGAGCCTGCTGAACCGTGTTACAGATCCAGCGAGCAATAGTCTGCTTAGAAGCAGGAGCGCCAACCTTGTTGGCTGCATACAGGACAAACAGAGCTTCTGTTTTCCTAATTCGAGCCGTCCTGGCTAAATAAATTTTTAAGGGCCTGACTACATCAAGGGATTTGGAATCCTCCAAGTCTCCCGTAGCCACAGGCACCACAATAGGTTGGGTCATATGAAACGATGACACCACCTTAGGCAAAAATTGAGGACGAGTACTTAATTCTGCTCTATCCACATGGAAAATGAGATAGGGGCTCTTATGAGACAAGGCCGCCAATTTGGACACCCGCCTTGCAGATGCCAAGGCCAACAACATGACCACCTTCCATGAGAAATTTTAACTCAACAGTTTGAAGATGCTCAAACCAGTGAGATTTTAGGAACTTTAACACCACGTTAAGGTCCCATGGTGCCACTGGAGGAACAAAAGGAGGCTGGATGTGCAGCACTCCCTTTACAAAAGTCTGGACTTCTGGGATAAAAGCCGATTCTTTCTGGAAGAATATAGAAAGGGCCAAAATCTGTACCTTAATGGAGCCTAACTTCAGTCCCATGTCCACTCCAGTCTGTAGAAAGTGGAGAAACCGACCCAAGTGGAAATCTTCTGTAGGAACATTCTTGGCTTCACACCAAGAAACATACTTCCTTCAGATACGTGATAATGTTTCGCCGTCACCTCCTTCCTAGCCTTTATCAGAGTAGGGATGACTTCTTCCGGAATACCCTTCCCAGCTAGGATTTGGTGTTCAACCGCCATGCCGTCAAACGTAACCGTGGTAAGTCTTGGAACACGCAGGGCCCCTGCTGCAACAGGACCTCCCTAAGAGGAAGAGGCCAAGGATCTTCTGTGAGCATCTCCTGAAGATCTGAATACCAGGCCCTTCGAGGCCAATCTGGAACAATGAGTATTGCCTGCACTCTTTTTCGTCTTATGATTCTCAATATTTTTGAGATGAGAGGAAGAGGAGGGAACACAGACAGACTGAAACATCCATGGTGTCACCAGGGCGTCCACCGCTACTGCCTGCGGGTCCCTTGACCTGGCACAATACCTCTGAAGCTTCTTGTTGAGGCGTGACGCCATCATGTCTATTTAAGGAAGTCCCCAAAGACTCGTTATCTCTGCAAAAACTTCTTGATGAAGTCCCCCACTCTCCTGGATGGAGATCGTGTCTGCTGAGGAAGTCTACTTCCCAGTTATCCACTCCCGGAATGAATATCGCTGACAGAGCGCTTACGTGATTTTCTGCCCAGCGCAGAATCCTGGTGGCTTCCGCCATTGCCACTCTGCTCCTTGTCCCGCCTTGGCTGTTTACATGAGCCACGGCTGTGACGTTGTCTGATTAAATCAGAACCGGTAGGACGCGAAGAAGATTCTCCGCTTGTCTTAGGCCGTTGTATATGGCCCTCAATTCCAGTATGTTGATGTGCAGACAAGCCTCCTGGCTTGACCATAGTCCCTGAAAATGTCTTCCTTGTGTGACTGCTCCTCATCCTCGGAGGCTCGCGTCCGTGGTCACCAGAACCCAGTCGTGAATGCCGAACCTGCGACCCTCTAGAAGGTGAGCACTCTGCAGCCACCACAGGAGAGACACCCTGGCCCTGGGGGACAGGGTTATTTTCTGATGTATTTGAAGATGGGACCCGAACCACTTGCCCAGAAGGTCCCACTGAAAAGTCCTCGCATGAAACCTGCCGAAGGGGATGGCCTCGTAGGTCGCCACCGTTTTTCCCAGTACTCGAGTGCATTGATGGACTGACACTCTTATAGGCTTTAACAGGTCTTTGATCATGTTCTGGGGTTCCTGGGCTCTTTTCTACCAGGAGAAAAACCCCACTGTTTTCCTGTATCCAGAATCATGCCCAAAAAAATACAAAGAAGTTGTCGGAACCCACTGCTACTTTGGTAAATCTAGAATCCAGCTGTGCTGTTGTAGTACTATCAGGGAGAGAGACACAGTCTTTAATAACTGTTCCCCTGAACTCGCTTTTATCAGGAGATCATCCAAGTATGTGATACTACTTGTGACCCCTTGTTTGTGCAGGAGTACCATTATTTACGCAATTACCTTGGTGAAATTCTCGGGCCCGTAGAAAGCCCCAACGGCAACGTCTGAAACTGGTAATGTCAATCCTGTACAGCGAACCTTAGGTACGCCCGATGAGGAGGATATATGGGGACATGAAGGTATGCATCCTTTATGTCTAGTGACACCATAAAATCCCCCCCTTTCCAGGCTGGATATCCTTGCCTTGAGAGATTCCATCTTGAATCTGAACCTCTTTAAATGTAGGTTTAGGGATTTTAGATTCAGAATTGGTCTGACCGAGCCTGTTGCACTAGGGCAGGCCTGGCCAACCTGTGGCTCTCCAGCTGTTGTAAAACTACAAGTCCCATCATGCTTTGCTACAGTTTTGCTATTAGGGAAGGCTAAAACTGTGACAGGGCATGCTGGGATGTGTAGTTTCACAACATCTGGAGAGCCACAGGTTGGCCAGGCCTGCACTAGGGGAACCATGATAAACACCTGCTGTTGACCCAGCTTTAGTATGGCAGCCAAAACTACTTTCTTCTCCGGGGAAGTAGCTGGTAAGGCCGATTTGAAAATCAATTTGGAAGCACCTCTTTGATGGATGTGGTAGAGGCCGGGGAGGACACTTTCTGTGAACTGGCCGTAGCCGGTGATCTTTTCTCTCTACCTCTACCTTTGGCGAGGAAATAAAGCCACGCCCCTTTCTGAACTTACGTGACCGCAAGGATTGCATCTGTCATTAGGGTGTATCCTTTTGCTGTGGGGGAGCATAAGGCAAAAAAAGACGACTTACCCGCGGTAGCTGTGAAAACCAGGTCCGCAAGACCCTCCCCAAATAAAACATCACCCTTGCTAGGTAAAGCTTGCATATGACTCTTTGAGTCAGCATCACCTGTCCATTGACGGGTCCGCAGGGACCTACTAGCAGAACCTGCCATGGCCTTAGCCTTTGAACCCAAACACCCAATATTTCTCGCAGCCTCTCTCATATATAGTGCTGCGTCCTTGATGTGACCTAAGGCCAACACCATACTATCTTTATCTAAGGTGTCAATGTTAGACGACAAGTTACCAGCCCAAGCTGTAATTGCGTTACCTACTCATGCCGACGCTACTGCAGGTCTAAATAGGGCTCCAGCAGTCGCATAAAATTTATTTTAAGGTAGATTCCTGCTTACTATCAGCAGGATCCTATAGGGCAGAGCTGGCCAAACCAGTCCTCGAGATCTACCAACAGTTCACATTTTCCAGACCACCTAGCCTGGTGCACAGGTGTAGTCATTACTAATTAAGATGTGCTGCATTCATTCCTAACTGACAATTCTACAGATCTCCAGGAGGCCTGGAAAACATGAACTGTTGGTATATCTCGAGGACCGGTTTGGCCAACCCTGCTATAGGGCCACGTATCAGGTGACGGTAATGCTACCTTCTTGGACCAGGGCGTTAGGGCCTTGTCCAGTGTGGGCGAGGATTCCCACCTTAACCTGTCCTTTGAGGAGAAAGGATACGCCATAATAATACCCTTGGGAACCTGCAGTCTAATGTCAGGAGTCTCCCAAGCTGTTTTAAATAACACGGTCAGCTCATGAGATGAGTTAGGTTATTTTTCTTCAAATATGCAGATCCTCGTGTCAGGGACAGAGGAGCCTCTGTGATATGCAAAACAACGTTTTTTTGCAATAAACCTATGTTGAATATTGTCGCAACCTTGCATCATCCTAGTCGACACTGGAGTCGGAATCCATGTCGGTATCAGTGTCTGCTAACTGGGTAAAGGGACATTTATGCGACCCTGAAGGGTCCTGGGACACAGTAAAAACCATGGGTGAATTCCCTGCTTGTCTTTGGACTCTGCTTTGTCCAATCTGTAATAAAGCCACATCATCCAAAACATACTACATATCCACCAAATCACGTGTCGGCCGTGCCGACGGAGACACCACGACCATCTGCTCCGCTACCTCCCAAGACGAGCCTTCCGCTTCAGACATGTCGACACACACGTACTGACACCCCCACACACACACTGGGATAAATAAATATGGGGACTGACCCACAATAAGGCCCTTTGGAGAGACAGAGAGAGAATGCCAGCACACACCCAGCGCCACAATATGCTGAAAACACGGTCCCAGCCTAAATAGCGCTTTATATATATATATAAATATATGTTCAATCTGCACCAAATAAATGTGCCCCCCCCCCTCGCTTTTGTCCCGTTATTGTTCAGCAGGAGAGAGTCTGGGAGCACTTCTCTACAGCATGCTGTGGAGAAAAATTGCGCTGGTTAGTGCTGGAGGATCAAGCCCCGCCCCCTCGACGGCGGGCTTCGGTCCCGCTCAATTTCTTTATACTGGCGGGGGTTTTATAATATATATATATACATATTGCCTCAACAGTATCTAATATCTGTGCCAGTGCTGTTTATGAGGTAATAATTGCTGCCCAGGGCGCCCCCCCTGCGCCCTGCACCCGTACAGTGCCTTCTGTGTGTGTGTGTGTGTGTGTGTGTGTGTGTGTGTGTGTGTGTTGGGAGCAATGGCGCGCAGCGTTACCTCAGTGAAGATCTGAAGTCTTCTGCCGCCTTTGAAGTCTTCTTTCTTCTCATACTCACCCGGCTTCTATCTTTCGGCTCTGTGAGGAGGGCGGCGGCGGCGCGGCTCCGGGACGAACGACGAGGATGAGACCTGTGTTCCGACCCTCTGGAGCTAATGGTGTCCAGTAGCCTAAGAAGCAGAGCCTATCATTTAAGTAGGTCTGCTTCTCTCCCCTCAGTAGAGCGCCCCTGCAATACACCCAGTCTTCTCTGGGCACAGGATCTAACTGAGGTCTGGAGGAGGGGCATAGAGGGGGGAGCCAGTGCACACCCATTCTATCCTAAAGTCTTTAGAGTGCCCATGTCTCCTGCGGAGCCCCTCTATATCCCATGGTCCTTACGGAGCCCCAGCATCCTCTAGGACGTAAGAGAAATGGAGAGATAAACTACCAACCAATCAGCACACAAAAGCCATGTTACAGCCTGTGTTTGAAAAATTACAGTTAGAAACAGATTGGTCGGTACTTTATCTCTCTCCTCAACATACTACATCTGCCACTGGGGACCACTAAATCAGGCAGATACTTCAATAACACAATGAAGTGATAATTGAATAAAACCATGGAAGGATTAACTGTGAAGACCAAAATTCTAAAAAAAAGACCAAAAAGTCTGGTGTCTTGTGTCTCATAGTTCTGCAGGGTTTTCAAGCTCATATAGTAGTGTGCATAATTATACCTTTCTACATCTATAACAGTACTTTTATTTATTGTAAAAACATGACATTATATCCTGTCACTGGTTAATAGACCTAGTCCTAAACAAAGACACATGTTGAGGTGTTGACAGGATCGTTTATCTAACAGCTTAGAAGGTGGTCTGACATATACCTTGAGATAAGGAGTCTACCAATGCTGAACTCTATTATTTTAGATTTTACCACAGTAAAGCAAAGCACGTTACCGGATACATTTAATATGAGATGTCACATACTGTACCTAAGTTTGTTGTGTAGTCATTGTTTTTATTACCACTTGAAGGCAACATCTAGAAATAAAAAAAAACAGCAAGGTTACCACTCAGTACCAAACTCATTATTCCTGAATAGGGTTTTATTTGCTTTGTGCAGAGAATGTTTTCCAATGTTTGTACTGGTCATTAAAAAAAAAAAAAAAAAATGTTTGGTGATCACCAGATAATAATGACTAATGACTAATCTTTCAAACGAAAGTGCCCCCACATGTGAAGGTGCCATTATGTGGTTGATAGGACACATTTAGTACGCTCCCCATTTATGGAAAACATATGTTATATTGTCTGGGGATCACAGGTCCTCACTAGACAATAACTAGTGAAGGGGTCACATAATTTGAAAGAGGGGACTTAAGGCCCGTAAACACTGGTCGATATATCGGCCGTTCTCTTGAACGGCCAATATATTGCGGGACCGTCGGCCAGTGTGTACGGCCGATACGTCTGTGAACTCCGTCGTTCAGACGTATCACGTCGGCCGCGCAGCACAGCCGACGGCCAATATATCTACCGATATATTGGCGCGTCGCTGTGTGTGTACGGGGCGGACGGCCGACCGCTCGTACACATGCTGCGGCGTCCGGCGGTGATTGACAGCTTTACTGGGCAGGCGTGTGTACACGGCCGCCCAGTTCATGACGTCAGTCCCCGACGGATCGGGCAGCGTGTATGCTGAACACACTGCCTGATCCGTCCATAGATATATCTGCAGATCAATTGATATATCACCTTAACACTTTCAAAGGTGAATATCCTGAATTGATAGAAGCGAGAATAGGGTAAGCTTTGTTGTCCTCAGCAAAAGGGGTTAAATACCTACATTTGATGGTGTTTCAATTGTGGCAATGGTACTGATAATCCCACTGGATCCCGGTGTCTGGCAACACAAAATGAGTGTTAAATTAAATGGTGAGACTGAAAGCAAGTGCAGAACATCATTTAAAAATTAGAGAGATAAAGTGCAATCATGCAAACACTAGCACACATTCTGAGCAATAAAAAACACTGGCTAAACTTCCATCCAGTATAGCATTCATATCTTGTATCTTGTATCTTGTATCAAAAAATAAAGAAAAGAAAGGCGCCCGTAACCTTCAACCCCAGGGAACTTCCTAATGCTGCACAACTTGGAGAGAGCGGAAATTGACAACCCCTCAAAATGGAGTACAATGACAAAGGATAGCAGAAACCAGTTTGTGCGCAGGAGGAAAAACAATTTAAAATAAGATTTTACTCACCGGTAAATCTATTTCTCGTAGTCCGTAGTGGATGCTGGGAACTCCGTAAGGACCATGGGGAATAGCGGCTCCGCATGAGACTGGGCACAACTAAAGAAAGCTTTTAGACTACCTGGTGTGCACTGGCTCCTCCCACTATGACCCTCCTCCAGACCTCACTTAGGATACTGTGCCCGGAAGAGCTGACACAATAAGGAAGGATTTTGAATCCCGGGTAAGACTCATACCAGCCACACCAATCACACCGTATAACTTGTGATACTATACCCAGTTAACAGTATGAACTATAACTGAGCCTCTCAACAGATGGCTCATAACAATAACCCTTTAGTTAGGCAATAACTATACACAAGTATTGCAGACAATCCGCAGTTGGGATGGGCGCCCAGCATCCACTACGGCTACGAGAAATAGATTTACCGGTGAGTAAAATTTTATTTTCTCTGACGTCCTAGTGGATGCTGGGAACTCCGAAAGGACCATGGGGATTATACCAAAGCTCCCAAACGGGCGGGAGAGTGCGGATGAATCTGCAACACCGAATGAGAGAACTCAAGGTCCTCCTCAGCCAAGGTGTCAAATATGTAGAATTTTGCAAACGTATTTGTCCCTGACCAAGTAGCAGCTCGGCAAAGTTGTAAAGCCGAGACCCCTCGGGCAGCCGCCCAAGAAGAGCCCACCTTCCTTGTGGAGTGGGCTTTTACAGATTTAGGATGCGGCAGTCCAGCCGCAGAATGCGCCAGCTGAATTGTGCTACAAATCCAGCGAGCAATAGTCTGCTTAGAAGCAGGAGCACCCAGCTTGTTGGGTGCATACAGGATAAAAAGCGAGTCAGTTTTCCTGACTCCAGCCGTCCTGGAAACATAAATTTTCAAGGCCCTGATTACATCCAGCAACTAGGAATCCTCCAAGTCCCTAGTAGCCGCAGGCACTACAATAGGTTGGTTCAAGTGAAAAGCTGATACCACCTTAGGGAGAAACTGGGGACGAGTCCTCAATTCTGCCCTATCCATATGGAAAATCAGATAAGGGCTTTTACACGACAAAGCCGCCAATTCTGACACATGCCTGGCCGAAGCCTAGGCCAATAGCATGACCACTTTCCACGTGAGATATTTTAGATCCACGGTTTTAAGTGGCTCAAACCAATGTGACTTTAGGAAACTCAACACCACGTTGAGATCCCAAGGTGCCACTGGAGGCACAAAAGGGGTCTGAATATGCAGCACTCCCTTTACAAATGTCTGAACTTCAGGCAGTGAAGCCAGTTCTTTTTGGAAGAAAATCGACAGAGCCGAAATCTGGACCTTAATGGAACCCAATTTTAGGCCCATAGTCACTCCTGACTGTAGGAAGTGCAGAAATCGACCCAGCTGAAATTCCTCTGTTGGGGCCTTCCTGGCCTCACACCACGCAACATATTTTCGCCAAATACGGTGATAATAGTTTGCGGTTACTTCATTCCTGGCTTTAATCAGCGTAGGAATTACTTCCTCCGGAATGCCCTTTTCTTTTAGGATCCGGTGTTCAACCGCCATGCCGTCAAACGCAGCCGCGGTAAGTCTTGGAACAGACAGGGCCCCTGCTGAAGCAGATCCTGTCTGAGCGGCAGAGGCCATGGGTCCTCTGCTATCATTTCTTGAAGTTCTGGGTACCAAGCCCTTCTTGGCCAATCCGGAACCACGAGTATCGTTCTTACTCCTCGTCTTCTTATTATTCTCAGTACCTTTGGTATGAGAGGCAGAGGAGGGAACACATAAACCAACTGGTACACCCACGGTGTCACTAGAGCGTCCACAGCTATTGCCTGAGGGTCCCTTGACCTGGCGCAATATCTCTCTAGCTTTTTGTTTAGGCGGGACGCCATCATGTCCACCTGTGGCCTTTCCCAACGGTTTACAATCAGTTGGAAGACTTCTGGATGAAGTCCCCACTCTCCCGGGTGTAGGTCGTGTCTGCTGAGGAAGTCTGCTTCCCAGTTGTCCACTCCCGGAATGAACACTGCTGACAGTGCTAACACGTGATTTTCCGCCCATCGGAGAATCCTTGTGGCTTCTACCATCGCCATCCTGCTTCTTGTGCCGCCCTGTCGGTTTACATGGGCGACTGCCGTGATGTTGTCTGATTGGATCAATACCGGCTGGTTTTGAAGCAGGGGCCTTGCCTGACTTAGGGCATTGTAAATGGCCCTCAGTTCCAAAATATTTATGTGTAGGGAAGTCTCCTGACTTGACCAAAGTCCTTGGAAGTTTCTTCCCTGTGTGACTGCCCCCCAGCCTCGAAGGCTGGCATCCGTGGTCACCAGGACCCAGTCCTGTATGCCGAATCTGCGGCCCTCTTGAAGATGAGCACTCTGCAGCCACCACAGCAGAGATACCCTGGTCCTTGGAGACAGGGTTATCAGCCGATGCATCTGAAGATGCGATCCGGACCACTTGTCCAAGAGGTCCCACTGAAAAGTTCTTGCATGGAACCTGCCGAATGGAATTGCTTCGTAGGAAGCCACCATTTTTCCCAGGACTCGTGTGCAGTGATGCACCGATACCTGTTTTGGTTTCAGGAGGCCTCTGACTAGAGAGGACAGCTCCTTGGCTTTCTCCTCCGGGAGAAACACTTTTTTCTGGTCTGTGTCCAGAACCATCCCCAGGAACAGTAGACGTGTCGTAGGAACCAGCTGAGACTTTGGAATGTTTAGAATCCAACCGTGCTGTTGTAGCACTTCCCGAGATAGTGCTACCCCGACCAACAACTGCTCCTTGGACCTCGCCTTTATCAGGAGATCGTCCAAGTACGGGATAATTAAAACTCCCTTTTTTCGAAGGAGTATCATCATTTCTGCCATTACCTTGGTAAACACCCTCGGTGCCATGGACATCCCAAACGGCAGCGTCTGGAATTGGTAATGGCAATCCTGTACCACAAATCTGAGGTACTCCTGGTGAGGATGGTAAATGGGGACATGCAGGTAAGCATCCTTGATGTCCAGGGATACCATGTAATCCCCCTCGTCCAGGCTTGCAATAACAGCCCTGAGCGATTCCATCTTGAACTTGAATTTTTTTATGTATGTGTTCAAGGATTTCAAATTTAAAATGGGTCTCACCGAACCGTCCGGTTTCGGTACCACAAACATTGTGGAATAGTAACCCCGTCCTTGTTGAAGTAGGGGCACCTTGACTATCACCTGCTGGGAATACAGCTTGTGAATTGCCTCTAGCACAGCCTCCCTGCCTGAGGGAGTTGTCGGCAAGGCAGATTTGAGGAAACGGCGGGGGGGAGACGTCTCGAATTCCAGCTCGTACCCCTGAGATACTACTTGAAGGATCCAGGGATCCAACTGTGAGCGAGCCCACTGATCGCTGAAATTTTTGAGGCGGCCCCCCAACCGTACCTGGCTCCGCCTGTGGAGCCCCACCGTCATGCGGTGGACTTGGAGGAAGCGGGGGAGGACTTTTGTTCCTGGGAACCGGCTGTTTGTTGCAGCTTTTTACCCCTACCTCTGCCTCTGGGCAGAAAGGACCCGCCTTTCCCCCGCCTGCTTTTCTGGGGTCGAAAGGACTGTACCTGATTAATCCGGCGCTTTCTTAGGCTGTGAGGGTACATGGGGCAAAAATGCTGACTTCCCAGCTGTTGCTGTGGAAACTAGGTCTGAGAGACCATCCCCGAATAACTCCTCACCCTTATAAGGCAAAACTTCCATGTGCCTTTTAGAATCTGCATCTTTTAGAGCCCCTGATGGCCTTTGAGACGCCTGGGCAGGCACGAGCTGAGAAGCCGGCTGTCCCGCATTTGGCATGTCGTCAAATTTTTTATGTAAGGAGTCGACACTTTCACGTAATTCCTTCCATAAGTCCATCCACTCAGGTGTCCGCCCCGCAGGGGGTGACATCACATTTATAGGCATCTGCTCCGCCTCCACATAAGTCTCCTCATCAAACATGTCGACACAGCCGTACCGACACACCGCACACACACAGGGAATGCTCTGACAGAGGACAGGACCCCACAAAGCCCTTTGGGGAGACAGAGAGAGAGAGTATGCCAGCACACACCAGAGCACTATATAATACAGGGACTAACTGAATTATATCCCCTTATAGCTGCTATATAATTATACTGCGCCTAAATTTAGTGCCCCCCCTCTCTTTTTTACCCTTCTGTAGTTGTAGACTGCAGGGGAGAGCTAGGGAGCTTCCTTCCAGCGGAGCTGTGAGGGAGAAATGGCGCCAGTGTGCTGAGGGAGATAGCCCCGCCCCTTTCTCGGCGGACTTCTCCCGCGTTTTTGAAATTCTGGCAGGGGTATTAATTTACACCTATATAGCCTCTGGGGCTATATATGGTGTAGATTTGCCAGCCAAGGTGTGTAATATTGCCCTCAGGGCGCCCCCCCCCCCCCAGCGCCCTGCACCCATCAGTGACCGGAGTGTGAGGTGTACATGAGGAGCAACGGCGCACAGCTGCAGTGCTGTGCGCTACCTTGGTGAAGACTGAAGTCTTCTGCCGCCGATTTTCCGGACCATCTTCATGCTTCTGGCTCTGTAAGGGGGGCGGCGGCACGGCTCCGGGAACGAACACCAAGGACGGGTCCTGCGGTCGATCCCTCTGGAGCTAATGGTGTCCAGTAGCCTAAGAAGCCCAAGCTAGCTGCAAGCAGGTAGGTTCGCTTCTTCTCCCCTTAGTCCCTCGCTGCAGTGAGTCTGTTGCCAGCAGATCTCACTGTAAAATAAAAAACCTAAAATATACTTTCTTTCTAGGAGCTCAGGAGAGCCCCTAGTGTGCATCCAGCTCGGCCGGGCACAAGATTCTAACCGAGGTCTGGAGGAGGGTCATAGTGGGAGGAGCCAGTGCACACCAGGTAGTCTAAAAGCTTTCTTTAGTTGTGCCCAGTCTCCTGCGGAGCCGCTATTCCCCATGGTCCTTACGGAGTTCCCAGCATCCACTAGGACGTCAGAGAAATATAATATCAATAAAAATGGTTTATTAATTGTCCAATTAATGGATAAATATAACTAAAACACAATCCTTGAAGTGACCACATTAATATATTAATGTTAAATATCATTGATATGATGCATATTGTTAAAAAACAAGACCATCTATTATTCCTATATATGACCTCGTATTTGAAAACAGAAACAAATTGTAACAGTCTCTCTATAATTATTACTGTTCCTTGAACTTGTGCTTCTATGATGATTCAAGATGTAAAATCTCACTTCACAGTTCTTTATAATAAATAAGTGTATATATATATCCTCAATGGCTGGCCAGCCCGTTGGAGCTTTAAGAAATATTTGTCTCTCAATGTAAATTCATCCAAATGCCAAATTAACAGATGATAGTGTAATAAAGTACCTGTGAATGGTTTGGATTGCATGAAGTTATATCGTTATTGAGGCAGTAATTACCGTGAGGCAGAGTTCTATTATCACACCGTAGCCAGTTTTATAGCATACCTGGCTGCTGGTAATAAGAAGAATTTACTCACCGGTAATTCTATTTCTCGTAGTTCGTAGTGGATGCTGGGGACTCCGTAAGGACCATGGGGAATAGACGGGCTCCGCAGGAGACTGGGCACACTATAAGAAAGATTTGGTACTACCTGGTGTGCACTGTCTCCTCCCTCTATGCCCCTCCTCCAGACCTCAGTTAGGATACTGTGCCCGGAAGAGCTGACACAATAAGGAAGGATTTTGAATCCCGGATAAGACTCATACCAGCCACACCAATCACACCGTATAACTCGTGATATTAAACCCAGTTAACAGTATGAAATATAACTGAGCCTCTCAACAGATGGCTCAACAATAACCCTTTAGTTAGGCAATAACTATATACAAGCATTGCAGACAATCCGCACTTGGGATGAGCGCCCAGCATCCACTACGGACTACGAGAAATAGAATTACCGGTGAGTAAATTCTTATTTTCTCGGACGTCCTAGTGGATGCTGGGGACTCCGTAAGGACCATGGGGATTATACCAAAGCTCCCAAACGGGCGGGAGAGTGCGGATGACTCTGCAGCACCGAATGAGAGAACTCAAGGTCCTCCTCAGCCAGGGTATCAAATTTGTAGAATTTAGCAAACGTGTTTGTCCCTGACCAAGTTGCAGCTCGGCAAAGTTGTAAAGCCGAGACCCCTCGGGCAGCCGCCCAAGATGAGCCCACCTTCCTCGTGGAATGGGCTTTCACTGATTTAGGATGCGGCAATCCAGCCGCAGAATGCGCCAGCTGAATTGTGCAACAAATCCAGCGAGCAATAGTCTGCTTAGAAGCAGGAGCACCTATTTTGTTGGGTGCATACAGGATAAAAAGCGAGTCAGTTTTCCTGACTCCAGCCGTCCTGGAAACATAAATTTTCAAGGCCCTGACTACGTCCAGTAACTTGGAATCCTCCAAGTCCCTAGTAGCCGCAGGCACCACAATAGGTTGGTTCAAGTGAAAAGCTGATACCACCTTAGGGAGAAACTGGGGACGAGTCCTCAATTCTGCCCTATTCATATGGAAAATCAGATAAGGACTTTTACATGACAAAGCCGCCAATTCTGACACACGCCTGGCCGAAGCCAAGGCCAATAACATGACCACTTTCCACGTGAGATATTTCAGATCCACGGTTTTAAGTGGTTCAAACCAATGTGATTTTAGGAAACTCAACACCACATTGAGATCCCAAGGTGCCACAGGAGGCACAAAAGGGGGCTGAATATGAAGCACTCCCTTTACAAAAGTCTGAACTTCAGGCAGTGAAGCCAGTTCTTTCTGGAAGAAAATCGACAGAGCCGAAATCTGGACCTTAATGCAACCCAATTTTAGGCCCATAGTCACTCCTGACTGTAGGAAGTGCAGAAAACGACCCAGCTGAAATTCCTCTGTAGGGGCCTTCCTGGCCTCACACCACGCAACATATTTCCGCCAAATGCGGTGATAATGGTTTGTGGTTACTTCTTTCCTGGCTTTTATCAGCGTAGGAATGACTTCCTCCGGAATGCCCTTTTCCTTTAGGATCCGGAATTCAACCGCCATGCCGTCAAACGCAGCCGCGGTAAGTCTTGGAACAGACAGGGCCCCTGCTGAAGCAGATCCTGTTTGAGCGGTAGAGGCCATGGGTCCTCTGTTAACATTTCTTGAAGTTCCGGGTACCAAGCTCTTCTTGGCCAATCCGGAACCACGAGTATCGTTCTTACTCCTCGCCTTCTTATTATTCTCAGTACCTTTGGTATGAGAGGCAGAGGAGGGAACACATAAACCGACTGGTACACCCACAGTGTCACTAGAGCGTCCACAGCTATCGCCTGAGGGTCCCTTGACCTGGCGCAATATCTCTTTAGCTTTTTGTTGAGGCGGGACGCCATCATGTCCACCTGTGGCCTTTCCCAACGGTTTACTAACAGTAGGAAGACTTCTGGATGAAGTCCCCACTCTCCCGGGTGTAGGTCGTGTCTGCTGAGGAAGTCTGCTTCCCAGTTGTCCACTCCCGGAATGAACACTGCTGACAGTGCTAGTACGTGATTTTCCGCCCATCGGAGAATCCTTGTGGCTTCTGCCATCGCCACCCTGCTTCTTGTGCCGCCCTGTCGGTTTACATGGGCGACTGCCGTGATGTTGTCTGATTGGATCAGAACCGGCTGGTTTTGAAGCAGGGGCCTTGCCTGACTTAGGGCATTGTAAATGGCCCTCAGTTCCAGAATGTTTATGTGTAGGGACGACTCCTGACTTGACCAAAGTCCCTGGAAATTTCTTCCCTGTGTGACTGCGCCCCAGCCCCGAAGGCTGGCATCCGTGGTCACCAGGACCCAGTCCTGTATGCCGAAACTGCGGCCCTCTAGAAGATGAGCACTCTGCAGCCACCACAGTAGAGACACCCTGGTCCTTGGAGACAGGGTTATCAGTTGATGCATCTGAAGATGCGATCCCGACCACTTGTCCAAGAGGTCCCACTGGAAGGTCCTTGCATGGAACCTGCCGAATGGAATTGCTTCGTATGAAGCCACCATTTTTCCCAGGACTCGTGTGCAGTGATGCACCGATACCCGTTTTGGTTTTAGGAGGTCTCTGACTAGAGATGACAGCTCCTTGGCTTTCTCCTGCGGGAGAAACACTTTTTTCTGTTCTGTGTCCAGAATCATCCCCAGGAACAGTAAGCGTGTGGAAGGAACCAGTTGTGACTTTGGAATGTTTAGAATCCAGCCATGCTGTTGTAGCACTTCCCGAGATAGTGCTACTCCGACCAGTAACTGCTCCCTGGACCTCGCTTTTATTAGGAGATCGTCCAAGTACGGGATAATTAAAACTCCCTTTTTTCGAAGGAGTATCATCATTTCTGCCATTACCTTGGTAAACACCCTCGGTGCCGTGGACAGTCCAAACGGTAGTGTCTGGAATTGGTAATGGCAATCCTGTACCACAAATCTGAGGTACTCCTGGTGAGGAAGGTAAATTGGGACATGCAGGTAAGCATCCTTGATGTCCAGGGATACCATGTAATCCCCCTCGTCCAGGCTTGCAATAACCGCCTTGAGCGATTCCATCTTGAACTTGAATCTTTTTATGTATGTGTTCAAGGATTTCAAATTTAAAATGGGTCTCACCGAACCGTCCGGTTTCGGTACCACAAACAGTGTGGAATAGTAACCCCGGCCTTGTTGAAGTAGGGGTACTTTGACTATCACCTGCTGGGAATACAGCTTGTGAATTGCCTCTAGTACAGCCTCCCTGCCCGAGGGAGTTGTCGGTAAGGCCGATTTGAGGAAACAGCGGGGGGGAGGCGCCTCGAATTCCAGCTTGTACCCCTGAGATACTACTTGAAGGATCCAGGGATCCACCCGTGAGCGAACCCACTGATCGCTGAAATTTTTGAGGCGGCCCCCCACCGTACCTGGCTCCGCCTGTGGAGCCCCACCGTCATGCGGCGGATTTGGAAGAAGCGGGGGAGGACTTTTGTTCCTGGGAACCTGCTGCGTGGTGCAGCTTTTTTCCCCTTCCTCTGCCTCTAGACAGAAAGGACCCGCCTTTTCCCCGCCTGTTTTTCTGGGGTCGAAAGGACTGTACCTGATAATACGGTGCTTTCTTAGGCTGTGAGGGGACATGGGGCAAAAATGCTGACTTTCCAGCTGTTGCTGTGGAAACAAGGTCTGAGAGACCATCCCCGAATACCTCCTCACCCTTATAAGGCAAAACTTCCATGTGCCTTTTAGAATCTGCATCCCCTGTCCACTGCCGAGTCCATAAGCCTCTCCTAGCAGAAATTGACAATGCACTTATTCTAGATGCCAGCCGGCAGATCTCCCTCTGTGCATCTCTCATGTACAAGACTGAGTCTTTTATATGCTCTACGGTTAGCAATATAGTGTCCCTGTCCAGGGTGTCAATATTTTCTGACAGGGAATCTGACCAAGCAGCAGCAGCACTGCACATCCACGCTGAAGCAATAGCTGGTCTCAGTATAACACCAGTGTGTGTATATATAGACTTTAGGATAGCCTCCTGCTTTCTATCAGCAGGTTCCTTTAGGGCGGCCGTATCCGGAGACGGTAGTGCCACCTTTTTAGACAAACGTGTGAGCGCTTTATCCACCCTAGGGGGAGTTTCCCAACGCGACCTATCCTCTGGCGAGAAAGGGAACGCCATTAGTAATTTTTTTGAAATTACCAATTTTTTAATCGGGGGAAGCCCACGCTTCTTCACACACTTCATTTAATTCTTCAGATGGGGGAAAAACTATTGGCAGTTTTTTCTCCCCAAACATAATACCCTTTTTTGAGGTACCTGGGTTTATATCAGAAATGTGTAAAACCTCTTTCATTGCCTCAATCATGCAACGAATGGCCCTAGTGGACATTAAATTTGACTCATCGTCGTCGACACTGGTATCAGTATCCGTGTCGACATCTGTGTCTGCCATCTGAGGTAGTGGGCGTTTTAGAGCCCCTGATGGCCTTTGAATTGCCTGGGCAGGCACGAGCTGAGAAGCCGGCTGTCCCGCATTTGGCATGTCGTCAAATTTTTTATGTAAGGAGTCGACACTTGCACGTAATTCCTTCCATAAGTCCATCCACTCAGGTGTCTGCCCCGCAGGGGGTGACATCACATTTATAGGCATCTGCTCCGCCTCCACATAAGTCTCCTCATCAAACATGTCGACACAGCCGTACCGACACACCGCACACACACACACCGGGAATGCTC